>NC_057814.1:76685715-76985715 GCF_018294505.1 Triticum aestivum | reverse complement strand
CTGGTAATAAAGTACTTAAACTATGCCACTTAAACAAAGAATACCTATGCAATAGGAAAAACAATTTCACAAACTACGAGAGGAAACAAAGGATCATAAAAGGTGGATTTTATTAACACGGAAATTAACTTTCAAGTTTTTCCTGTTTAACGTCAAATATCATGTCAACATTAGTTTAAACATATGCATAAGGAATCACCAAGAGCCAGCTTCATATATATTTGACATGGAGAGTAAAATAGAAGGGCTAGCGCGAAAGAAGAATACTCACCCAAATGGATATCTGGCCTAGCAGCAGCTGTTGCATCAATAAGGACAATAACTTTCTCATAGTCCAATTCCACAGCATCGTAGACAGTCTGTCGAATGCAATTTGGAGTTTGAACACCTGAAAATCATCACATATATACACAACAGTAAATGTGGCTGCCAATGTGATGTTGGACAATTAAGCGTAAACAAAGGAAACGATATTTGTTCTAAACAAGGTTTTTCCTACATGTGGTACTGAACTCTACATCATAAATCATAAACAATGGAAGCAATCTTTGTTCCTCACAAATTTTAAAAATATTGCTGCATTGTACAAGATTTCCCTTTATGGGATTCACACTCGTAAGAGCGGATTTCTTGCCACCGTATGCATTTTGAAAACATAAGATAGGGTATAAACTGCAAAAGGAGTCAGAAGAAATTAATGATACAGTTAAAGAAAAGAAACCGACCTTACAGCAACCAATTACCATTCTAACAAAAAAAATGTACTTCTATAACAGTCAGTGTGTATCAGTGCTTACCAACAATTACCAAGTTCTTTATTCCTTGTGTTTTAAGAACGGAATCAAGGTGTGTCGCAAAGAAAGCACTAAATCTTGTCTTCACCAACTTGTAGTCTCCTTCTTTGATAAAAAGCCCGTCAGCCAGCTCTGCACCTTTCAAACCTTTCACTGTCGGACCCTTTCCTCCAGAGTACAAGTGTCTGCGGAAAAGTTCAACATCTCTTCCAGAAGGGTCATGCTCTCTGACAACCTACATAGCATAGTTCATTGTCAATCAATACCCCGGCTATAAGAATGGTGAGAGTGCCTAGACATCCAAATTACTTGCCTACTTTCTAAAGCACACTAGTTTGAGAAGAACTAGGGGAAAGTGTGATTACACAAACAGAGGTTAGCTTGCAGATTGCAATATTCATGATCAAATTAGTATCACAAAGCATGTTTAGCAGAATTTAGAATGGCATATGCTTCAGTACAACCAATAGGAAACTGATGCATCACATACACCATAATGAAGAAAAAGAAGTCATTCCAAAATTGAAGTGTGCGCTGCATAATACCAGAATCGAGACCATGCTAGCTGGAGTATTCGTTTTGCATCACAATTCAAAATAACACCACACTATTACAAACATCTGACAACACTCAACTATCTAGACAGAAACAAATAAAGCATACCAACTAGTCAACAACCACTTAATTCACCGACCCTCAAATGCCCCGATTGGAAACTTTGATTAGAGAGAATAATGCCACTATTGCGCCACGTCGTTATAATATGGCGAAATGTGGAATGCTATCATGTCATTTGTTGCCCTACATGAAACAGTAAAACATGAAGGGATTTGTTCGAACTTGTAACCAAACCAGGGTAGTGGCCAAAGCGAAATGCCTCACCATCTGTCAGCAATTTTATGATTAAACAAGGACAATCACTTTTATGATTAAAAAATGTTGGAGAAGAAATAGTAACATATGTACTGGTGTAAAGCAGGATAGTCAAGAATAAAGAACAAGTGAGTGGGTTCTGGAAAGAGCGAAGATCTCATGCTGCCGCAGACAGTTGTTGAACTTGACAAAGAAAATAGTACTCCTACTAGGACATACAGTACATGGGAAATTGCAAGGCTAATGGAACGGGGCCAGCAAAACAGGAACCGTGGTACCACGCCAAGAGATGGAGATTACTTAGAACTCGAATTAGAATGGATTGCTCCTAAGAAATCAGAGGCCCGTCTTGCATTGAAAGAAATAATAAGTACTCCCGTATGGCCGTATTTGGGAAGCAGCAAAGTAGCACTAGGAAAGAGGAACGTAAATTACCCAAACGACGAAGATGCCGCGCTCCCGCGCCACGGCGACGGCCTCAGCGACGGCGGGGACAACGGCCTCGCCGCCGGCGACCAGCACCGGGCTGCCCATCGCCGGGTCCACGAAATCCTTCTGCAATAACTCACAAGCAGGTAGGTCAGGTGACCCACCAAACAAGAAGCCCCCCCACAAAAACTGGATTCTTTCACGGCAAAAAGGGAAGGGGGGGGAGGGGAACGGCCCGGATCGAGGAACGGAGAGCGCGCACCTGCATGTCGATGACGAGCATGGCCGTCTCGCTCCACCTGCCGGCGGCCGCCATGGGTCGGTGCGAGTGCGCCTTGAAGGCGCCGGTCGGGATCCGGGGGATTATGCTGCCGCCGCCGGAGAGCCAGCGCTTGAGGTAGTGGAGGAAGAACTTGTCGAGGGAGAGGAGCAGCACCAGCAGGCACGACAGCAGCGCCAGATGCGAGGGCATAAATCACATCCACGAATCTTCCTCCTTTTTTTTCTTTAATAAAATCTCAGGAGCACTGTTTCAATGATTTCGTGGTGCTCTGCGGGGAAGAAATTTGGGGTTCAGGATGAAAAGAAAGAAAAGTGGAGAGGAATTTGGACGCGTGGGAGAGGGTTTGGTTGGAGAGTGTGGGTGCGCACCGGTCGTTGAAGAGAGGTTTGACGCTGGTCGTGGAAAAAGGACAGTACTAGAGCATATCTCCGGCAGCCTCTCGCATTCCTTGATAAAACTAGTAATTATGTACGTGCAATAAACGTGAAATTTAGAATAAATATTAATAATAGGTAAGACATAAACTGCATTTAATAGTATTATGTAGAATATTCCCTAAATAAATGTTTGGTAGGATATTAATTTTTTTGGTTAATGTTGATGTTGATGTTAGGCATGATATTAATTAGTGGAGGGTGTTGAATGTGTTTAACGCTAAATATTGAAGTGACACAGACCTTTGGATGGATGTGGTTAAATGGGTGAGATTTGTTGGATGTCCGCAACTTGCTATTTGTATATTGATGATATGATGCACATATTGAAAGACTTGGGACAAAAACCTGCTTTGACATACTCTCAATTTTCAATAAAGCATGGGGCATCCCAATAATGAGACTTTCGCTATGAGAATGATGGGAAGAAAAAATTTATATACCGTGTGTTCGTTCACATAGAGATGAATAATGTCTCTAAAGATTTCTTGAAGCTCGTCGATAGATTGAAAACTGTGCGGGGCATGAACAACTTTGTGATGACCTTTTTGAGCATTTCTGGACACTCCATGGGTTATAAACTTCTTCATGTTATGTTTTTACTTTAAATGATTTGGACCATATGTCATGTTTACTTTAAATATTTGGACCATTTGTTATGTTTAAATTTAAATTTAATTTCCAATATAGTTACATAAATTACGGAACTGGAATGATGTCCACTTATGTGTGTATGAACTATGAAATATCATTAGTTGAATTATTATGGTGACAGAATAGAGATGAATATGTTGTTTGTATCTAAATTCACAAGAGAAATAGAAAAAAATATTGGGACTCCGGAGAGGCACCTCACTTGCAAAACCTTCCTAAATTATGGGAGAACCAAAAAATATTGGAAGGTGGTTGTTGGAGAGGCTCTTAAGGGCATTTTAAGGACAAACTCTTATTGGCCCCCCATTGTTTATGGACACGCCTATCCATGCAAATGCCTATTTACCATGGTATTTTTATATCAAGAACCTGATTTAGCTCAAGCAATCCCATCAAGATTGTCTCAATTTCACTCATAGATACAAATGTCCCCGGGAAATACATTGGACATGGTTTGAAAGAGAGGTGAGAACCAAAGGAAGGTAGGTGAGCAACATAGATATACAGATGAGAGAAGTAGTTTCGTAGGATTTGGTCATCGACGACCCACGCTTCTGCCCGTTCCTTGGCTTTTATTCTCGGCCTGCAGTTCACGTCGGTGACCTTGGGGTTGGGCCGAACAACGCAAGCGATGCAACTAGGTTGCGCCAGGATGGACTTGGCAACTTCCCTCCATGAACCTTCTTTATTAACTGGACCACATATTTAGGAACATGTGCTTCATGGCCACACGCTTGTTCTGAAAGCGCAGGCACGGTTGCAGAATCCAGCATCCTCGCCCTGCTACCATCGCAAACAACTCCAAGACCCGACCTTTGGTGCAAGAACGAACGAAACTAGCGGCGGAGGGATGACATCTAGGACGAGGGCAGCGCCACTACGGCGGTGAGACGGGGCAGCGACAGAGCTTCAAGGATAACTCCCATTTATCGTGCGCCTCCTTTACGTAGACCTCCTTCTGAGGCCGTGGCCTAGGTATGATCCGATTCAATCCCAGGCTCGTGCTACAGCGGCCTATGGCGGGGGAAAGGTGCCTGGCGGGGTGAAGGGGAAGGGGTTGCAATGGGAGTAGAGCGAGGTCGAGGCAACGGGACGATAACTGGTGGTTCACTGGATTCCTCCGCTCCCAAGGACGGTTGTCATAATAGAAACGGGGAGAAATATGTACGAGGAAAGATGGAAATACGGGAGCGAGTGATTTGTTTTCTCCACAAAATAGATGTTTGGAGAGAAAAATTCTGTAAACTATTGAATGAACAATTGATGGTGGGGGAGCACGAGGGCGAGCACAGGCAATCCGCAACTTGCATTGAAACTGGGAGCAACTACTTAACAGGTGTCCCCCATGGAGGGCACTTTTCCTAGCGCGGGAATGCTCCAGTGCGCCACGTGACATGTGCTCGACGCTTCTCCCATCAGAATTGTTTTCTTAGTTTTTCCAACTTTTTCTTAGGGTTTCTGGTTTTTCTTGGTTCTTTTCGGGGGGGGGGGGGGGTATGGTTTTCCTTTTTTGGGATTTATGTTCTTTTACTTTTCGGATCTCTAGTTTTTATTTCCAGTTTTTTTGGGTTTCCAATTCTTTTGGGTTTTTTGGGTTTCCAGTTCTTTCCGGTTTTGTGACTTTTTGGCTTTCTAGTTTTTTAAAAAAGTTCAAGAAATTGAAAAAGATTCACAAATTTGAGAAATATTCACGAAATTGGTTTTTTGAAAATTTTAAAAGGTCACACATTTGATAAAACAGAAAATAATGAAAAATAAAAACAAAAACAAAAAAAATTCAAAATAAAACAGAACAAAACCTGGTTTAAAAATACACGAAAAATCCGACCTAAAAGTTAATAATGTTACATTTGACATATAAGAAGAGAAAAAGAAAGCAAGTGTGCACAACATGTAACCTGTCCCATTTGATCACTAGAACTTGAAGTAAACCTCGAGGGTTGGAGTTTGAATCTGTCGTGGCACAGTTTTTTGAAGATTAGAAAGAAAGAGAAAAAAAAGTATGTCGAGCGTGTACGGGCGGTACATACACAGACCGCGTATCAGTGTAGATAACATATTTTTTCAAATGACCATCCTACCCATTATTATGAAGGGGTACGGAGAGATCTCATCCGTTGATGTGTTTAGAGGGTTTGCACCGAAGAGAAGTGTTCTTATGTTATTTCTATTATCCCAGATTTGCATATAGCCACAACAAAATACATAGCATGAAGATCTGATGCAACATTTATCCATTCCAGCAACCAGTGTCAAATATTAATAAACCCCTTCAGATTTAGCAAGATATGAAAAAGACCTTTTCAACTCGGCCCAAATTTCAAATTTCTTTGGCATAACAGCAAAGAAGAAACAATGTTCCACTGTCTCAACTCTATTACAGAAGAAAAAAACACGCATACCTCGTAGGATTTGTGTGTTTCCGGAGTTTATCACTAGTAAGGAGATAATTATGAGCCATTCTCCATAAGGTAATCTTCATTCTACTTGGACATTGTATCTTCAAGAGTTTCCTCTATATTTTCCCTGTTTCCTCAATGTTCGAGGTCGATCCTCTACCATCAGAACTGCAATACTGCCAGAAGGATAAAGATCTTGCAAGATTATACCAGATCGTACCATATAGGTGCCTCCGTTAGTGTACCTCCATTAAGGGGACATGCATATGCATTATTTGGGAGCACCACGTGAACATAATATCGAAACTAGTGGTGGTATACACATAATACTTTCCGTATGATAATGATAAGACACTGCTGATGCATATGATATTTCCTTTGGAGGCTGCCGTGGTTCTGCCGGAGGTAGGCGATGGGCGTTGGTGTCGAGCTTAGGGGATTATTCAATCTTCATTGTAATTTTCCTTCTTGGCTGGGGGTTTCTTTTCTGCAAAGCCAAGCGTTCTACTATCTTTTCAGTTTTATCAGGTTGATGTCTACTTGACTTGTACCATAATCTTTTATGATATGGATAGGAAACTTATTACCATAAAAAAGGCTATATGCAATACATGTCATACAAAAAACGTAGCGCTGAGTCATACGTGTAGTTCCATTTTGAAACTATGTATGCGAAGAGCAATCTTTTTTGGCAAGATAATACGTGCCTCATTTATATATCATAAGGATCATATACAAGTCACGTAAACACCGAGCTGACAAGGCTGAATAGACAAGGAGGGGGGAGAGTCATGAAGCCACCTCTAAGGGGACATGACACCTACAAGCATCGTCATTGTTGGCGCCAAAGTGCTGACCGTTCGCTTGGTGTCTCTCTCACCAATCCTGGCCACCAGGGCCACCACAACAATTTTTGGCCTCCAGGTATGGGCCAGAGCTTGGCCGCTACTGCCGACACCAACCTCACCAAGACCACCCGCCGCTATTCCGCTTGTTGCGCACATAGCCAAGGAGAGCACCCAACACTATTGCCAGGAGGCTAGCCGGAGAGCCTTCCTCGATGGGCATGGTGGCGGCGGCGTGTTGTGTAGTGTTCCTCTTGGGGGCATCATCGATGAGTGTAGGTTTCCTCTGGTCTCAACGACGTTCTTTGGGCGGGCATGGAATGGCATTCGCTGTCACCTCAACTCCGTCCCTAGCGGCTACGTTTGTCCCTCTTATTTACATGTGACTGCATCCTTGAGTCATCAAGTCCTTTTTACTCGTGGCAGGGTCGACACTCTCTGGCCGGGAGTAATAGGGCGAAGGGCTCTCTCCGACGATTATTTGGTGGAGATGTTCGATAGCCCACAAGTGCATGGGGTCAATTGTAGATCTTTTTGATAATTAAGGGTGTCAAAACCAACCAGAATCATCTAATTCATTCTTCTTTAGTATTTCAATTTTTTTTAATTTTAGTATAGGGGGAAGAAGAAGGCTGATGAAAGAAAGGCAGTTGGACTTTTAGATCTCAATCGGACGGTGAAGAGCGATTTGATTGAACCCAACTAAAATTGAGACACTTGTTTAATAGTTTCCCCCTATTTATATTAAAACGAAAACAAATAGTATTATATATTGTGACCCTAAATCCGTAGCTTTAGGCACTATTTTTTTTTGCGAGAAAACTTCCGGTCTATTCATCAATCGTCAAGGTAGTATAAAGGAAGTAAATTTTACATTCAGGTCCGTAGACCACCTAGCGATGCTACAAGCACTAGAGCGAGCCGAAGGCGCGCCGCCGTCATCGCCCTTCCTCGCCGGAGTCGGGCAAACATTGTTGTAGTAGACAGTCGGGAATTCGTCCTGCTAAGGCCCATAGGACCAGAACACTAGAACAGCAACCGCCACCGATGAAGAGAAGCGTAGATCGGAATGATCCAAGCTACAGACACACAGACATAGACGAACGAAGACCGATCCAGTCGGATCCATCAAAGACAAACGCCGACCGGATCCCACAAGATCTGCTTTTCATCAGAAAGAAGCTTTAGTTTAGTGAATATGTCTTGGTAGGACCGAAATCTCGATGTTAACAGATGAACCCTCTAGGGATGTTTTGTGTGTTGGTACATGTGGTGCAGTTTTCTGCAATTTCTTTTCCACACGCAATACAACTTTTATTTTGTGCGTGAGATACGAATACAAATATACAAATATTTACAGTCAACACGGAGACATGGACTTCGAGGCGTAAAACACAATACAGTCTTGCAACCATGGTGGCGATCGATGCTTTTCGCCGGCGTTGCTGCTTGAACCCCTGTTCCAACTCGCCCCCAAGGTGTGCTCCTCAACAACCGCCACCACCTCCACCGCCTCCGCCACCTCCCATGCCTCCGCCGCCGTCTCCACCTCCACCCCCACCGCCCCAGCCTCCACCACCGTCTCCGCCTCCGCCTCCGCCTCCACCTCCCCATCCTCCGCCGTCTCCCCCTGCCCAGCCCGTGCCGTCTCCACCTCCACCCCCACCCCCACCCCCACCGGAACCATCCGTCAAGCCTGTGCCATCTCCACCCCCATCTCCGTCTTCTAAGTCTGCACCGTCTCCGCCTCCACCTCCACCTCCGTCGGCGCCACCGAAGCCTCCTGCACCATTGCCCTTGTAGCCGCAGCACTTGGCGACGATGGCCAAGATTCCGACAGAAGCCACCATGACCGATGCTAGAATCAGAAAAATCTCGAACGGCTTAAGCATCGTAGCTAGATGCGTTGGTAAGCTGGCCGAGCAAAGCCTCGTTGTGCTGTGATCGTCTCTTCTTCTTCCGAGGGAGAGGAGAGCAAACTAGGCTTCGTGTTCGTGAGCCAAGAAGGAAGAGCCGGTGGTCGCCGTGCAGCTGAGAAGGCCCGGGCCAGGGTCACATGTATAGCGGAGGACAACAAAACCCATACGCCAGCGTCTCGGTCGTCTTTGACCGACCAAGAAGTATATATTTCGTGGCGGCAAGGCAAGCGTGTGGACGTGGTCGTGGCGGCCTGCTTCGGTCTGCATGCATGCATGGTAGTCGTCGATCGATCGATCGTGACTCCGTGAGTTCTTTATTATTAGCTAGTATAAATGTTCGTGCGTTGCAACGGGCTAAAAATTTGTAAAAGCTGCTATTTGTGACAGTATGCGTCATTTCTTTATATGCAGTTTTGATAAACATCGGTATAAGAGCATCTCTAGCAGACTTCATAAAAGAGACGAACCCGTATAATTCCGGCGAATATACGGGTTCAGCCCGTTTTTCTTGCCAGAACAAACTCCGTATCCTGGCCCGGCCCGTAAAAAGTTTACCGTGGCCCAGAAAAAGACCCACTTCACCGCTATTTATGCAGTTTCACCGCTCGAATACGGGTCAAACCCTATCCGCCTCCGCCGCCGCTCCGCCGTGATTGCCTCCCCTTCCGCCCCAATTTCTCGCCGCCGGCGAGCCTAAAAGAAGCCCTAGCAACCCTTCCCGACCCATGGACAGCTACGGAAGTGATGGGGATGACGCGGAGGACCACCTCGAGCGCGCCATCATGGAGCGCTCGGATAAGGGAGGAGGAGGAGGCTGACGCGAGCGGCGCGCGATCGAGGAGATCTTCCTCGAGCAGGGCGTTGCGGTGTCGCATGCGCACACGTCCAAGGAGGCGGACCTGTGCGTCATGAAGGCCGAGCAGGCCAAGTTCTAGAGACCTCGTATCCGACGAGGACTAAGCTCCTCCGGCTCCTCCGTCGCGTCGTCGCCGCTACGCCCGTCGATTTTGGTAGCTTAGGCTCGGGTACGCTGCACGGCCCGCAGACCCCCCCCCCCTATGTAGTACTATGATGTAGTATGATGAACAATTATCTATGATGTAGTATAATGATCAACTATGTATGATGAATGTCGTTGCAAGTTTCTCCCGTGAATTTTTTTTTTCAAATTTTACAGTTTCATGTACAGGGTCTGATCTGCAGCGCACGATTTCGTCCCGCAAATCTGATCTGCAGTGAACTGTAAACGCGTTTACCGGGTCCGACTTTTACAGGGTGCTAGAGATGCTCTAAGTTTATAATGTTATCTCTTTTCGGAGCATGACGCATGGACGCAAATAAGCCACCCTAACATCTTTCATCAGTGAAAGAGTAGTGGTGCATGGAATAGTCTAGTAATCGGTTCTATTTTTTACTTTTTGGAAAACAAAAATATTTCTTTATTATAAAATAATTATATTGAAATTTTAATCTTTTTATTAGAACTGAAACATCTTTTGAAGATGAACATTTTTTTGAACACATCTATACCTACTATTAAAGGGAGTAGGTATTCTTGGTTTGGTTTCACTTTGTTTCATCTCTTTAATAGTAGGTATAAATATAGATATAGATATAGATATAGAGGTATAGATTAACACAGCCCTACGCCGTACCGTCTTCTAAACAAAAACTACTACCATATGAGACAGTGCACCGCTACGAAGGGTCGGCCGTAGGCACTGGTACGTCATCCAGGACGTCTTCATGATCTCGATCAGCTGAGTGCACGCGCACTTGTGCTGGGTGCATCACAAGATCATCTTTGTGAGTGAGAAAATTTAAGAGCATCTCCAATATAAGACGCTGTTAGCGTTCCAGGCCCAGCTCCCAATCTTTGGCATATGTTTGGACGTTGCCGGTGCACATCGGACACATCACTACAAGCAAAAAGCCCATCACATCCCAAAAGACTAGCATGAAGGGAATGACACTCTTCCTTATAAGGTGGTCTTAGCCGCCTCCCATATCCGAGGTGGGACTAAAGTCACTGGCAATGTCCAATGACCAGCGTCTCTGACACCCCATCCTCCTAAACAGGGCGGACTAGGGCCTAGCTCTGATACCAATTGTTAGTGTCCCAGACCTAGCTTCCAACCTCGGGCATATGTTCGGATGTTGCCGGTGCGCATCGGACACACCATGATACTTCTCCATCGTATCTATTTTTCCAAACACTTTTGCCCTTGTTTTGGACTCCAACTTGCATGATTTGAATGGAACTAACCCAGACTGATCCTGTTTTCAGCAGAATTGCCATGGTGTTATTTTTGTGCAGAAACAAAAGTTCTTGTAATGACCTGAAAATCAACGGAGAATATTTTTGGAATATATAAAAAATACTGGCGGAAGAATCAAGGCCAGGGGGCCCACACCCTGTCCACGAGGGTGGGGGGCGCGCCTCCCCCTAGGTGCACCCCCTGCCTCGTGGCCCCCCTGGTGCTCCACCGACGTCCATCCTGACTCCATATATTCACGTTCGGGGAGAACAAAATCAGAGAGAAGGATTCATCGCGTTTTACGATACGGAGCCGCCGCCAAGCCCTAAACTCTCTCGGGAGGGCTGATCTGGAGTCCGTTCTGCACAAACAATCAAGAACCTTGCAACCAACGCGATAAAGGGGTTGTCAGTCCCTTCACGACAACTTGCAAAAGTGAGATCTGATAAAGATAATAAGATAAATATTTTTGGTATTTTGTTGTATAGATTGGAAAATAAAGATTGCAAAATAAAAGGCGGCAGAAATAGCAAGTAGAGAGGAAAATAATATGATGGAAGATAGACCCGGGGGCCATAGGTTTCACTAGTGGCTTCTCTCAAGATAGCAAATTCTACGGTGGGTGAACAAATTACTGTCGAGCAATTGATAGAAAAGCGCATAGTTATGAGAATATCTAGGCATGATCATGTATATAGGCATCACGTCCTCGACAAGTAGACCGAAACGATTCTGCATCTACTACTATTACTCCACACATCGACCGCTATCTAGCTTGCATCTAGAGTATTAAGTTCATAAGAACAGAGTAACGCATTAGGCAAGATGACATGATGTAGAGGGATAAACTCAAGCAATATGATATAAACCCCATCTTTTTATCCTCGATAGCAACAATATAATACGTGCCTTACTGCCCCTGCTATCACTGGGAAAGGACACCGCAAGATTGAACCCAAAGCTAAGCACTTCTCCCATTGCAAGAAAGATCAATCTAGTAGGCCAAACCAAACTGATAATTTGAAGAGACTTGCAAAGATATTAAATCATGCATAAAAGAATACAGAGAAGAATCAAATATTGTTCATAGATAATCTTGATCATAAACTCACAATTCATCGGATCTCGACAAACACACCGCAAAAAGAATTACATCGAATAGATCTCCAAGAGAATCGAGGAGAACTTTGTATTGAGATCCAAAGAGAGAGAAGAAGCCATCTCGATAATAACTATGGACCCGAAGGTCTGTGGTGAACTACTCACACATCATCGAAGAGGCTATGGTGTTGATATAGAAGCCCTCCGTGATCGATTCCCCCTCCGGCGGAGCGCTGGAAAAGGCCCCAAGATGAGATCTCACGGGTACAAAAGGTTGCGGCGGTGGAAATAGGGTTTCGTGGTGCTCCCGGATGTTTTCGGGGTATATGAGTATATATAGGCGAAAGAAGTAGGTCGGTTGAGCCATGAGGGTGGGGGGCGCGCCTACCCCCCTGGGCGCACCCTCCTACCTCGTGGCCGCCTCGTTGCTTCCTTGACGTCCACTCCAAGTCTCCTGGATTGCGTTTGTTCCAAAAATAACTCTCCCGAATGTTTCATTCCGTTTGGTATTCCTTTTCTGTGAAACACTGAAATAGGCAAAAAAAAACAGCAATTTGCACTGGGCCTTTGGTTAGTAGGTTAGTCCCAAAAATAATATAAAAGTGCATAACAAAGCCCATTAAACATCCAAAACAGATAATATAATAGCATGGAACAATCAAAAATTATAGATACGTTGGAGACGTATCAAGCATCCCCAAGCTTAATTCCTGCTCGTCCTCGAGTAGGTAAATGATAAAAACAGAATTTTTGATGTGGAATGCTACCTAGCATAATTCTCAATGTAATTTTCTTTATTGTGGCATGAATGTTCAGATCCGAAAGATTCAAGACAAAAGTTTAATATTGACATAAAAATAATAATACTTCAAGCGTACTAACAAAGCAATCATGTCTTCTCAAAATAACATGGCCAAAGAAAGTTATCCCTACAAAATCATATAGTCTGGCTATGCTCTATCTTCATCACACAAAGTATTTAATCATGCACAACCCCGATGACAAGCCAACCAATTGTTTCATACTTTTGATGTTCTCAAACTTTTCCAATCTTCACGCAATATATGAGCGTGAGCCATGGACATAGCACTATATGTGGAATAGAATGGTGGTTGTGGAGAAGACAAAAAAGGAGAAGATAGTCGCACATCAACTAGGCGTATCAACGGGCTATGAAGATGCCCATCAATAGATATCAATGTGAGTGAGTAGGGATTGCCATGCAACGGATGCACTAGAGCTATAAGTGTATGAAAGCTCAAAAAGAAACTAAGTGGGTGTGCATCCAACTCGCTTGCTCACGAAGACCTAGGGTATTTTGAGGAAGCCCATCATTGGAATATACAAGCCAAGTTCTATAATGAAAGATTCCCACTAGTATATGAAAGTGACAACATAGGAGACTCTCTATCATGAAGATCATGGTGCTACTTTGAAGCACAAGTGTGGTAAAAGGATAGTAACATTGTCCCTTCTCTCTTTTTTCTCATTTTTTTTTATTTGGGCCTTTTCTCTTTTTATGGCCTCTTTTTTTTCTTTTTTTCTTTTCGTCCAGAGTCTCATCCCGACTTGTGGGGGAATCATAGTCTCCATCATCCTTTCCTCACTTGGGACCAATGCTCTAATAATGATGATCATCACACTTTTATTTACTTACAACTCAAAAATTACAGCTCGATACTAGAACAAAATATGACTCTATGTGAATGCCTCCGGTGGTGTACCGGGATGTGCAATGAATCAAGAGTGACGTGTATGAAAGAATTATAAAAGTGGCTTTGCCACAAATACGATGTCAACTACATGATCATGCAAAGCAATATGACAATGATGTAACGTGTCATAACGAACGGAACGGTGGTAAGTTGCATGGCAATATATCTCGGAATGGCTATGGAAATGCCACAACAGGTAGGTATGGTGGCTGTTTTGAGGAATGTATATGGTGGGTGTATGATACCTGCTAAAAGGTGCACGGTATTAGAGAGGCTAGCAATGGTGGAAGGGTGAGAGTGCGTATAATCCGTGGACACAACATTAGTCATGAAAAACTTACATACTTATTGCAAAAATCTATTAGTTATCGAAACAAAGTACTACGCGCATGCTCCTAGGGGGATAGATTGGTAGGAAAAGACCATCGCTCGTCCCCGACCGCCACTCATAAGGAAGACAATCAATAAATAAATCATGCTCCGACTTCATCACATAACAGTTCACCATACGTGCATGCTACGGGAATCACAAACTTTAGAACAAGTATTTCTCAAATTCACAACCACTCAACTAGCATGACTCTAATATCACCATGTTCATATCTCAAAACAATCATAAAGAATCAAACTTCTCATAGCATTCGATGCACTTTATATGATAGTTTTTATTATACCCAACTTGGATGTTCATCACAGTAGGACTAATTTTATAGCCAAAGCAAATTACCATGCTGTTCTGTAAGACTCTCAAATTAATATAAGTGAAGCATGAGAGATAAATAATTTCTATAAAATAAAACCACCACCGTGCTCTTAAAAAGATATAAGTGAAGCACTAGAGCAAAATTATCTAGCTCAAAAGATATAACTGAAGCACATAGAGTATTCTAATAAATTCCGATTTATGTGTGTCTCTCCAAGAGGTGTGTATAGAAAGGATGATTGTGGTAAACTAATAAGCAAAGACTCAAATCATACAAGACGCTCCAAGCAAAACACATATCATGTGGTGAATAAAAATATAGCCTCAAGTAAAGTTACCGATAGACGAAGACGAAAGAGGGGATACCTTCCGGGGCATCCCCAAGCTTAGGCTTTTGGTTGTCCTTGGATTTTACCTTGGGGTGCGTTGGGCATCCCCAAGCTTAGGCTCTTGCCACTCCTTATTCCAAAATCCATCAAATCTTTACCCAAAACTTGAAAACTTCACAACACAAAACTCAACAGAAAATCTCATGAGCTCTGTTAGTATAAGAGAACAAACACAACTTCAAGGTACTGTAATGAACTCATTCTTTATTTATATTGGTGTTAAACCTACTGTATTCCAACTTCTCTATGGTTCATACCCTCCGATACTAGCCATAGATTCATCAAAATAAACAAACAACACACGAAAAACAGAACAGTCTGTAGTAATCTGTAGGTTTCGAATACTTATGTAACCCCAAAAATTCTGAAATAAATTGGTGGACGTGAGGAATTTGTCTATTAATCATCTGAAAAAACAATCAACCTAATCGCACTCTCCAGTAAAAAATGGCAGCTAATCTCGTGAGCGCTAAAGTTTCTGTTTTTTTACAGCAAGATCGCAAATACTTCCCCCAAGTCTTCCCAAAGTTTCTACTTGGCACAAACACTAATTAGAAACATAAAACCACATCTAAACAGAAGCTAGATGAATTATTTATTACTAAACAGGAAAAAAAAAGCAAGAAACAAAAATAAAATTGGGTTGCCTCCCAACAAGCGCTATCGTTTAACGCCCCTAGCTAGGCGTAAAAACAAGAATAGATCTAGGTATTGTCGTCTTTGGTATGCAATCCATAAGTGGCTCTCATAATAGATTCATAAGTTAATTTAATTTTCTTTCTAGGGAAAGTGTTCCATGCCTTCCTTAATGGAAATTGAAATCTAATATTTCCTTCTTTCATATCAATAATTGCACCAATCGTTCTAAGGAAAGGTCTACCAAGAATAATAGGACAAGTAGGATTGCAATCTATATCAAGAACAATGAAATCTACGGGCACATAATTCCTATTTGCAACAATAAGAAGATCATTAATCCTTCCCATAGGTTTCTTAATGGTGGAATCCGCAAGATGCAAATTTAAAGAACAATCATCAAATTCACGGAAACCTAACACATCACACAAAGTTTTTGGAATCGTGGAAACACTAGCACCCAATCACATAAAGCATAGCATTCATGATCTCTAATTTTAATTTTAATAGTAGGTTCCCACTCATCATAAAGTTTTCTAGGTATAAAACCTTCTAATTCAAGCTTTTCTTCATAGGATTGCATTAAGGCATCAATGATATGTTTGGTAAAAGCTTTATTTTGATCATAAGCATGAGGAGAATTTAGCACGGATTGCAACAAGGAAATACAATCTATCAAAGAGCAATTACCATAATTAAATTCCTTGAAATCCAAAATAGTGGGTTCATTGCTATGTAAAGTTTTGACCTCTTCAATCCCACTTTTACCAATTTTTGCATCAAGATCTAAAAACTCCGAATCATTGGGACACCTTTTAACTAAAGTTGACTCATCTATAGTCCCATCATTATCAAGATTCATATTGCAAAACAAAGATTTAATAGGAGACACATCGATCACTTTTAGATCTTCATCCTTATTATCATCTAACTCTTCCGGTTTGGCGGCCATCTTATTAACTAAGGTGGCCTGCTTATCCGAAATTTGGGCTATTAAGTTTTCAAGATGAGCAAACTGAGATTTCAAACCATAAAATTCCTTAGACATATCATCGAGCTCTTTATTCATGTACCCCATAAAACCTTTTTGCTCTTTAAGCTCATTTCTGAAGAAATTATTATGCTCAAATTGCAAGGACATAAAACTTCTAACGTTGTTTTCAATTTCTTCCAACCTTCTAAGGTGAAGATCAATACCTTTTGGAAGAGACATCGTGACAACTAATCCAACACACAAGCACACAAGAAGCAAGAAAAAGGGCGAACAAAAGAGAGGGCGAATAAAACGGCAAAGGTGAAGTGGGGGAGACGAAAACGAGAGGCAAATGGCAAATAATGTAATGTGAGGGATAAGAGTTTGTGATGGGTACTTGGTATGTCTTGACTTGTGCGTAGATCTCCACGGCAACGGCGCCGGAAATCCTTCTTGCTACCTCTTGAGCATGTGTTGGTTTTTCCTTGAAGAGGAAAGGGTGATGCAGCAAAGTAGCGTAAGTATTTCCCTCAGTTTTTGAGAACCAAGGTATCAATCCAGTAGGAGACTACACGCAAATCCCTCGTACCTGCACAAACAATCAAGAACCTTGCAACAAACACGATAAAGGGGTTGTCAGTCCCTTCACGACCACTTGCAAAAGTGAGATCTGATAAAGATAATAAGATAAATATTTTTGGTATTTTGTTGTATAGATTGGAAAATAAAGATTGGAAAATAAAAGGCGGCATAAATAGCAAGTGGATAGGAAAATAATATGATGGAAGATAGACCCGGGGGCCATAGGTTTCACTAGTGGCTTCTCTCAAGATAGCAAATTCTATGGTGGGTGAACAAATTACTGTCGAGCAAATGATAGAAAAGCGCATAGTTATGAGAATATCTAGGCATGATCATGTATATAGGCATCACGTCCGCGACAAGTAGACCGAAACAATTCTGCATCTACTACTATTACTCCACACATCAACCGCTATCCAGCATGCATCTAGAGTATTAAGTTCATAAGAACAGAGTAACACATTAGGCAAGATGACATGATGTAGAGGGATAAACTCAAGCAATATGATATAAACCCCATCTTTTTATCCTCGATGGCAACAATACAATACGTGCCTTGCTGCCCCTGCTGTTACTGGGAAAGGACACCGCAAGATTGAACCCAAAGCTAAGCACTTCTCCCATTGCAAGAAAGATCAATCTAGTAGGCCAAACCAAACTGATAATTCGAAGAGACTTGCAAAGATATTAAATCATGCATAAAAGAATTCAGAGAAGAATAAAATATTGTTCATAGATAATCTTGATCATAGACCCACAATTCATCGGATCTCGACAAACACACCGCAAAAAGAATTACATCGAATAGATCTCCAAGAGAATCAAGGAGAACTTTGTATTGAGATCCAAAGAGAGAGAAGAAGCGATCTAGCTAATAACTATGGACCCGAAGGTCTGTGGTAAACTACTCACACATCATCGAAGAGGCTATGGTGTTGATGTAGAAGCCCTCCGTGATCGATTCCCCCTCCGGCGGAGCGCCGGAAAAGGCCCCAAGATGGGATCTCACGGGTACAGAAGGTTGCGGCGGTGGAAATAGGGTTTCGTGGTGCTCCCAGATGTTTTCGGGGTATATGAGTATGTATAGGCGAAAGAAGTAGGTCGACTGAGCCACGAGGGGCCCACGAGGGTGGGGGGCGCGCCTACCCCCCTGGGCGCGCCCTTCTACCTCGTGGCCGCCTCGTTGCTTCCTTGACGTCAACTCCAAGTCTCATGGATTGCGTTTGTTCCAAAAATAGCTCTCCCGAAGGTTTCATTCCATTTGGATTCCGTTTGGTATTCCTTTTCTGCGAAACACTGAAATAGGCAAAAAACAGCAATTTGCACTGGGCGTTTGGTTAGTAGGTTAGTCCCAAATATAATATAAAAGTGCATAACAAAGCCCATTAAACATCCAAAATAGATAATATAATAGCATGGAACAATAAAAAATTATAGATACGTTGGAGACGTATCATCCCCTAGTCCATCTTATGGACTCTTCCCAAAGCTTCTAGGGTCTCTTATGCTCCAATAAAAATAGTCAAAGTTTTTCATGGCGTTTGGACCTTCGTAGATATGGATTTTCTATAAAACCATAAACAAGCACTAGATTAATATATTAGTCCAGAAGAATAATATAAAATGATATCCAAAGTTTGTAAGAATGATAATATAATAGCATAAAACAATAAAAAATTATAGACACGTCAGAGACGTATCAGTGACCTGGCCTCCTCCTGGTGGTGCAGACGAGTTCCAAAGCGAAAGCTTCGTGCTTTCTTGCGTTGGCGACAGCGGAGCCTGTTGGTGTCGCTTGCTTCATGAAGATGTCGTCGTCGTATGCCTCGTCTCTGAGTCAAAGCTTAAGGTGAAAACCTTTATCTGTTTGTTCGGAGTCAGTAACGGCGACGTTTTGCACTGTCACCCTCTTGGGTGCGTTGCTGTGGAGTTCTGGCGTCATCAGTCGGGCCACATATTATATCATTCGTTCTAGGCTTCATGTTATATCTTTTGATTTGCTTTTTAATAGGCCCGCTCACCACATTGTATTGACCAGCCGTGTACTGTATTATGTCGATTTATATATAAAGTGGGGCGAAAACTTCTTTTGAGAAAGAAGGCTTACACAAAGAATTCTCCCTTGGTCACATGAGTGTAAATTATGCTTGCTGTTTGTAGCTCATAGTTTTTCCCAAACTCCCCCATCCAGTAATATTTAAACAGTAGAACGAATACTTTGTAAATAGTAGTATGTAGAGTAGTTGAGTGCCTAGAAGGTGGTGCTAACTTCTAAGTTGGCCACTATCACATGTATTCTGAATGGAAATGACATATGTGCTAATTTGTGCGGTATAAACAGTCTTGGATAGAATCAACCTTAGGAAAAGGACACCAGAACCATTCCATTCATTTTGAAAGTCCATTCACGAGATTTCCCTGCAATGTTCTCCAAAGAGCACACTAGCACAGTTCTCCAAAGAGCGCACTACACACACGGCTCGCGGGAAAAACACTACCATACACACACAAAGACGGAGGATGGCTCGCCCCCACCAACGGTCGTCTCGCTCCCAGGCTCCGACCGCCGCCTTCGGACCAATCCACGGCCGCCGGATCCCACATCCACATCCCCACCCACAACTCCACCCGCCGGTTCCTCTCTCCGAGGGCCGTCGGCCAGATAACGCTCACAAACGGCACGGTTCCGGTACGGCTGCTTCGTCCCGCACATCTGCGGATGCTCCTCTGCCAGGCCGCTCGTGGCCTGCCTCCGTTGATTTGGAGCCGGATGGTGAAGGATGGATCCAGGTCCGCAACCGTCGTCACCAGCCCCGTTTTGTGGCGGCCCCCGCCGTCCATCACCCTGCTAGCTCCAAGCTTTGGATTCCCCGGTGGCTTCTGGGCAGGTGCTTTAAATGCCTGGATGAGGGGCACCAGAAAGCTAAATGCTCCGGCGAGATTCGCTGTCATAAGTGCTGGGTCTCGGGACATCTCGCCCGTGACTGCTCTTTTTCCCCAAGCTCGTCGCTACACCAACCCCCTCCTCATTCCAGATCCAGCCAAGGCCACTCCTCGTGCGGCACCGCCAAGGCCACTCCTCGTGCAGCCCAGCAACGCCCTCGCCCTGCTCCGGCCCAGCGCCCGCATCGTCGTCCACCTCCTCCGCTCAACATGGCGCACTACCCGCCGCTTGCTACTCACCGCTTCCCCGGGGAGCTCCTCACCCACGGCGACCCGGATCTGCGGCCTGAGAGGGGCGGCGGCTGTTGGAAATATGCCCTAGAGGCAATAACAAATAGGTTATTATTATATTTCCTTGTTCATGATAATCGTTTATTATCCATGCTAGAATTGTATTGATAGGAAACTCAGATACATGTGTGGATACATAGACAACACCATGTCCCTAGTAAGCCTCTAGTTGACTAGCTCGTTGATCAATAGATGGTTACGGTTTCCTGACCATGGACATTGGATGTCGTTGATAACGGGATCACATCATTAGGAGAATGATGTGATGGACAAGACCCAATCCTAAGCCTAGCACAAGATCGTGTAGTTCGTTTGCTCAGAGCTTTTCTAATGTCAAGTATCACTTCCTTAGACCATGAGATTGTGCAACTCCCGGATACCGTAGGAATGCTTTGGGTGTGCCAAACGTCACAACGTAACTGGGTGGCTATAAAGGTGCACTACGGGTATCTCCGAAAGTGTCTGTTGGGTTGGCACGAATCGAGACTGGGATTTGTCACTCCGTGTAAACGGAGAGGTATCTCTGGGCCCACTCGGTAGGACATCATCATTATGTGCACAATGTGACCAAGGAGTTGATCACGGGATGATGTGAGTTACGGAACGAGTAAAGAGACTTGCCGGTAACGAGATTGAACAAGGTATAGGGATACCGACGATCGAATCTCGGGCAAGTAACATACCGTTAGACAAAGGGAATTGAATACGGGATTGATTGAATCCCCGACATCGTGGTTCATCCGATGAGATCATCGTGGAACATGTGGGAGCCAACATGGGTATCCAGATCCCGCTGTTGGTTATTGACCGGAGAACGTCTCGGTCATGTCTGCATGGTTCCCGAACCCGTAGGGTCTACACGCTTAAGGTTCGATGACGCTAGGGTTATAGGGAAAGTATGTACGTGGTTACCGAATGTTGTTCGGAGTTCCGGAATGGTCCGGAGGTAAAGATTTATATATGGGAAGTCCTGTTTTGGTCACCGGAAAAGTTTCGGGTGAAATCGGTAATGTACCGGGACCACCGGGAGGGTCCCGGGGGTCCACCAAGTGGGGCCACCAGCCCCAGAAGGCTGCGTGGGCCAAGTGTGGGAGGGGACCAGCCCCAGGTGGGCTGGTGCGCCCCCCCACCAAGGCCCAGGCGCATGGGAGAGTGGGAGGGGGCAAACCCTAGGTCCAGATGGGCCTTAGGGCCCATCTAGTGGGGCGCCTCCCCCTCTCCTCCCCTTGGCCGCCCCCCTTGATGGGATCTAGGGCTGGCCGCCTCCTCTTGGGGGTGGAAACCCTAAAGGGGGCGCAGCCCCCTTCCCCCCTTATATATACTTGAGGTTTGGGCTGCCATACAGACATGAGAACGTCTCCTTTTGGTGCAGCCCTACCCCTCTCCCTCCTCCTCCTCTCCCGCGGTGCTTGGCGAAGCCCTGCGGGATTGCCACGCTCCTCCACCACCACCATGCCGTCGTGTTGCTGCTGGATGGAGTCTTCCCAACCTCTCCCTCTCTCCTTGCTGGATCAAGGCGTGGGAGACGTCACCGGGCTGCACGTGTGTTGAACGCGGAGGCACCGTACTTTCGGTGCTTAGATCGGAATCAACTGCGATCTGAATCGCTACGAGTACGACTCCCTCATCCGCGTTCTTGCAACGCTTCCGCATCGCGATCTACAAGGGTATGTAGATTCACTCCCCTTCCCCTCGTTGCTAGATTACTCCATAGATTGATCTTGGTGATGCGTAGAAAATTTTGAATTTCTGCTACGTTCCCCAACAGTGGCATCATGAGCTAGGTTTATGCGTAGTTTCTATGCATGAGTAGAACACAAAGTAGTTGTGGGCGTCGATTTTGTCAATTCTTCTTGCCGCTACTAGTCTTATCTTGTTTCGGCGGCATTGTGGGATGAAGCGGCCCGGACCGACCTTACACGTACACTTACGTGAGACAGGTTCCACCGACTGACATGCACTAGTTGCATAAGGTGGCTAGCAGGTGTCTGTCTCTCCCACTTTAGTCGGAACAGATTCGATGAAAAGGGTCCTTATGAAGGGTAAATGGAAATTGGCAAATCACGTTGTGATCATACGTAGGTAAGAAACGTTCTTGCTAGAAACCTACAAACCACGTAAAAAACTTGCAACAACAATTAGAGGACGTCTAACTTGTTTTTGCAGCATGTGCCTTGTGATGTGATATGGCCAGAAGATGTGATGAATGATATATGTGATGTATGAGATTGATCATAGTCTTGTAATAAGAATCACGACTTGCATGTCGATGAGAATGACAACCGGCAGGAGCCATAGGAGTTGTCTTTATTATTTTGTATGACCTGCGTGTCATTGAATAACGCCATGTAAATTACTTTACTTTATTGCTAAACGCGTTAGCCATAGAAGTTGAAGTAACCGTTGGCGTGACAACTTCATGAAGACACAATGATGGAGATCATGATGATGGAGATCATGGTGTCATGCCGGTGACAAGGATGATCATGGTGCCCCGAAGATGGAGATCAAAGGAGCATGATGATATTGGCCATATCATGTCACTATTTGATTGCATGTGATGTTTATCATGTTTTTGCATCTTATTTGCTTAGAACGACGGTAGCAAGTAGGATGATCCCTTATAATAATTTCAAGAAAGTGTTCACCCTAACTGTGCACCGTTGCGAAGGTTCGTCGTTTCGAAGCACCACGTGATGATCGGGTGTGATAGATTCTTACGTTCGAATACAACGGGTGTTGACGAGCCTAGCATGTACAGACATGGCCTCGGCACACACGCAATACACTTAGGTTGACTTGACGAGCCTAGCATGTACAGACATGGCCTCGGAACACGGAGGACCGAAAGGTCGAGCATGAGTCGTATAGAAGATACGATCAACATGGAGATGTTCACCGATCTTGACTAGTCCGTCTCACGTGATGATCGGACACGGCCTAGTTAAAATCGGATCATGTTTCACTTAGATGACCAGAGGGATGTCTATCTGAGTGGGAGTTCATAATCAGATGAACTTCATTATCATGAACATAGTCAAATAGGTATTTGCAAATTATGTCATAGCTTGCGCTTTAGTTCTACTGGTTAAGATATGTTCCTAGAGAAAATTTAGTTGAAAGTTGGTAGTAGCAATTATGCGGACTGGGTCCGTTAACTGAGGATTGTCCTCATTGCTGCACAGAAGGCTTATGTCCTTAATGCACCGCTTGGTGTGCTGAACCTCAGCGTCGTTTGTAGATGTTACGAAACATCTGACATACACGTTTTGATGACTACGTGATAGTTCAATGCGTAATGCTAACGGTTTAGAATTGTGGCACAAGAGACGTTTTTTGAAATGTCGCAGAACATATGAGATGTTCCGAAGACTGAAATTGGGATTTCAGACTAGTGCCCATGTCAAGAGGTATGAGACCTCTGACAAGTTTCTTAAGCCTGCAAACTAAGGGAGAAAAGCTCAATCGTTGAGCGTGTGCTCAGATTGTCTGAGTGCCACAATCACTTGAATCGAGTGGGAGTTAATCTCCCAGATGAGATAGTGATAGTTCTCCATAGTCACTGCCACTAAGCTAGTAGAGCTTCGTAATGAACTATAACATATCAAGGATAGTTATGATGATCCTTGAGCTATTCGCGATGTCTGACACCGCGAGAGTAGAAATCAAGAAGGAGCATCAATTGTTGATGGTTAGTAAAACCACTAGTTTAAGAAGGGCAAGGGCAAAAGGGATACTTCATGAAACAACAAGTCGTTTGCTGCTCTAGTGAAGAATCCCAAGGTTGAACCCAAACCCAAGACTAAGTGCTTCTGTAATAAGAGGAACGGTCACTGAAGCAGTACTACCCTAGATACTTGGTAGATGAGAAGGCAGGCAAGGTCGACAGAAGTATATTGGATATACGTTATATGAATGTGTACTTTACTAGTACTCCTAGCAGCACCAGGGTATTAGATACTGGTTCGGTTGCTAAGTGTTAGTAACTCGAAATAAAAGCTGTGGAATAAATGGAGACTAGCTAAAGGTGAGATGACGATATGTGTTGGAAGTGTTTCCAAGGTTGATGTGATCAAGCATCGCATGCTCCCTCTACCATCGAGATTTGGTGGTTGCGTTGAACATGATTGGAGTATGTTTACCGCAAAACGGTTATTCATTTAAGGAGAATAATGGTTACTCTGTTTATTTGAATAATACCTTCAATGGTCTTGCACCTAAAATGAATCTCGATCGTAGTGATACACATGTTCATGCCAAAAAGGGTATATGATAGTAATGATAGTACCACATACTTGTGGCACTGCCACTTGAGTCATATTGGTATAGAACGCATGAGGAAGCTCCATGTGGATGGATCTTTGGACTCACTCATTTTTTGAAAAGATTGAGACATGCGAACCATGTCTATTGGTATATATGCATGAAGAAACTCCATGCAGATGGATCGTTTAGACTCACTTGATTATGAATCACTTGAGACATGCAAATCATACCACATGGGCAAGATGACTGAAAGTCCTTGTTTTCAGTAAGATGGAACAAGAGAGCAACTTATTGGAAGTAATACATTTTGATGTACGCAGTCCAATGAGTGCTGAGGCATGCAGTGGATATCGTTATGTTCTTACCTCACAGATAATTTGAGTAGATGCTAAGTGTATTTACTTGATGAAACACAAGTCTGAATTATTGAAAGGTTCAAGTAATTTCAGAGTGAAGTTGAAGATCGTCGTGACAAGAGGATAAAATGTCTGTGATATGATCATAGAGATGAGTATCTGAGTTACGAGTTTGGCACACAATTAAGACATTGTGGAAAGTGTTTCACAATTAATACCGCCTGGAACACCATAGTGTGATGGTGTGTCCGAACATCATAACTGCACCCTATTGGATATGGTGCATACCATGATGTTTCTTATCGAATTACCACTATCGTTTATGGGTTAGGCATTAGAGACAACCGCATTCACTTTAAAAGGGGCACCACGCAATTCCGTTGAGACGACACCGTTTAGAGAAACCTAAGTTGTCGTTTCTTAAAAGTTTGGGGCTGCGATGCTTATGTGAAAAAGTTTCAGGCTGATAAGCTCGAACCCAAAGCGGATAAATGCATCTTCATAGAATACCCAAAAACAGTTGGGTATACCTCCTATTTCAGATCTGGAAGCAAAGGTAATTGCTTCTAGAAACAGTTCCTTTCTCGAGGAAAAGTTTCTCTCGAAAGAATTGAGTGGGAGGATGGTGGAGACTTGATAAGGTTATTGAACCGTCACTTCAACTAGTGTGTAGCAGGGCACAGGAAGTTGTTCCTATGGCACCTACACTAATTGAAGTGGAAGCTTATGATAGTGATCATGAAACTTCGGATCAAGTCACTACCAAACCTCGTAGGATGACGAGGATGCGTAATACTTCAGAGTAGTGCGTGATCCTGTCTTGGAAGTCATGTTGTTGGACAACGATGAACCTATGAGCTATGGAGAAGCGATGGTGGGCCCATATTCCGAAAAATGGTTAGAAACCATGAAATCCGAGATAAATGGATCTTTGAGAAGAAGACGGACGTGGACGGTAATGTTACCGTCTATGAAGCTCGACTTGTGGCAAAGAGTATTTCCACAAGTTCAAGGAGTTGACTACGATGAGATTTTCTCATCCGTAGCGATGCTTAAGTCTGTCGGAATCATGTTAGCATTAGCTACATTTATGAAATCTAGCAGATGGATGTCAAAACAAGTTTCCTTACCAGTTTTTGTAAGGAAAGGTTGTATGTGATACAATCAGAAAGGTTTTGTCGATCCTAAGGATGCTAAAAGGTATGCTAGCTCCAGCGATCCTTCTAAGGACTGGAGTAAGCATCTCGGAGTTGGAATGTACACTTTGATGAGATGATCAAAGATTTTGGATTTATACAAAGTTTATTAGAAACTTGTATTTACAATAAAGTGAGTGGGAGCGCTACAACATTTCTGATAAGTATATGTGAATGACATATTGTTGATCCGAAATGATGTAAAATTTCTGGAAAGCATAAAGGGTTGTTTGAAAGGAGTTTTTCAAAGGAAGACCTGGATAAAGCTGCTTACACATTGGGCATCAAGATCTATAGAGATAGATCAAGACGCTTGATGATACTTTCAAAGAACGCACACCTTGACATGATTTTGAAAGAGTTCAAATAGATCAGCAAAGAAGGAGTTCTTGGCTGTGTTACAAGGTGTGAGTATTGAGTAAGACTCAAGACCTGACCACAGCAGAAGAAAGAGAAAGGACGAAGGTCGTCCCCTATGCTTCAGACGTAGGCTCTACAGTATGCTATGCTGTGTACCGCACATGAAGTGTGCCTTGCCATGAGTTGGTCAAGGGGTACAATAGTGATCCGGGAATGGATCACATGACAGCGGTCGAACTTATCCTTAGTATCTACTGGACTAAGGAATTTTCTCGATTATGGAGGTGAAAAGGAGTTCGTCGTAAAGGGTTACGTCGATGCGAACTTTGACACTAATCCGGATGGCTCTGAGTAGTAAACCGGATTCGCATAGTAGAACAATTATTTGAAATGGCTCCAAATAGCGCGTGGTAGCATCCACAAGATGACATAGATATTCATAAAGCACACACGGATCTGAAAGGTTCAGACCCGTTGACTAATAACCTCTCTCACAAGCATAACATGATCAAACCAGAACTCATTGAGTGTTAATCACATAGAGATGTGAACTAGATTGTTGACTCTAGTAAACTCTTGGGTGTTTGGTCACATGGTGATGTGACCTGTCAGTGTTAATCACATGGTGATGTGAACTAGATTATTGACTCTAGTGCAAGTGGGAGACTGTTGGAAATATGCCCTAGAGGCAATAACAAATAGGTTATTATTATATTTCCTTGTTCATGATAATCGTTTATTATCCATGCTAGAATTGTATTGATAGGAAACTCAGATACATGTGTGGATACATAGACAACACCATGTCCCTAGTAAGCCTCTAGTTGACTAGCTCGTTGATCAATAGATGGTTACGGTTTCCTGACCATGGACATTGGATGTCGTTGATAACGGGATCACATCATTAGGAGAATGATGTGATGGACAAGACCCAATCCTAAGCCTAGCACAAGATCGTGTAGTTCGTTTGCTCAGAGCTTTTCTAATGTCAAGTATCACTTCCTTAGACCATGAGATTGTGCAACTCCCGGATACCGTAGGAATGCTTTGGGTGTGCCAAACGTCACAACGTAACTGGGTGGCTATAAAGGTGCACTACGGGTATCTCCGAAAGTGTCTGTTGGGTTGGCACGAATCGAGACTGGGATTTGTCACTCCGTGTAAACGGAGAGGTATCTCTGGGCCCACTCGGTAGGACATCATCATTATGTGCACAATGTGACCAAGGAGTTGATCACGGGATGATGTGAGTTACGGAACGAGTAAAGAGACTTGCCGGTAACGAGATTGAACAAGGTATAGGGATACCGACGATCGAATCTCGGGCAAGTAACATACCGTTAGACAAAGGGAATTGAATACGGGATTGATTGAATCCCCGACATCGTGGTTCATCCGATGAGATCATCGTGGAACATGTGGGAGCCAACATGGGTATCCAGATCCCGCTGTTGGTTATTGACCGGAGAACGTCTCGGTCATGTCTGCATGGTTCCCGAACCCGTAGGGTCTACACGCTTAAGGTTCGATGACGCTAGGGTTATAGGGAAAGTATGTACGTGGTTACCGAATGTTGTTCGGAGTCCCGGATGAGATCCCGGACGTCACGAGGAGTTCCGGAATGGTCCGGAGGTAAAGATTTATATATGGGAAGTCCTGTTTTGGTCACCGGAAAAGTTTCGGGTGAAATCGGTAATGTACCGGGACCACCGGGAGGGTCCCGGGGGTCCACCAAGTGGGGCCACCAGCCCCAAAAGGCTGCGTGGGCCAAGTGTGGGAGGGGACCAGCCCCAGGTGGGCTGGTGCGCCCCCCCACCAAGGCCCAGGCGCATGGGAGAGTGGGAGGGGGCAAACCCTAGGTCCAGATGGGCCTTAGGGCCCATCTAGTGGGGCGCCTCCCCCTCTCCTCCCCTTGGCCGCCCCCCTTGATGGGATCTAGGGCTGGCCGCCTCCTCTTGGGGGTGGAAACCCTAAAGGGGGCGCAGCCCCCTTCCCCCCTATATATACTTGAGGTTTGGGCTGCCATACAGACATGAGAACGTCTCCTTTTGGTGCAGCCCTACCCCTCTCCCTCCTCCTCCTCTCCCGCGGTGCTTGGCGAAGCCCTGCGGGATTGCCACGCTCCTCCACCACCACCATGCCGTCGTGTTGCTGCTGGATGGAGTCTTCCCAACCTCTCCCTCTCTCCTTGCTGGATCAAGGCGTGGGAGACGTCACCGGGCTGCACGTGTGTTGAACGCGGAGGCACCGTACTTTCGGTGCTTAGATCGGAATCAACTGCGATCTGAATCGCTACGAGTACGACTCCCTCATCCGCGTTCTTGCAACGCTTCCGCATCGCGATCTACAAGGGTATGTAGATTCACTCCCCTTCCCCTCGTTGCTAGATTACTCCATAGATTGATCTTGGTGATGCGTAGAAAATTTTGAATTTCTGCTACGTTCCCCAACAGCGGCATCATTTCGCGTACGCCGGGGATGGTGGAGGTCGAGGCGGATTTCCGCAATAGGGCGCTGCTTGCCACGGTGGGGGGCAGGCGGCCCGCCGTCTCCCCTGAGGTGCTGGTCCAGTCCCTGGCCAGGATCTGCGGGATCGAGAGGAGGCACGTCAGGGTGGAGGTCACTCACCCGGCAGATTTCTTCATCACCTTCGCCTCCAACGCGGACTGCGACAACGTCTTCTCGTTCTCCGGCAAGCTGCGCTGTGCGGGCGCGCCCGTCTCTTTTCAGAGGTGGCATAGGTGCGCTCAGGCTTACAGCGGCAAGCTGGATTTCTTCTGCAAGCTCGGGATCGAGGGGATGCCGGCTAGCGCGTGGGAGTGTGGGGCAATCAGTCAACTGATCAACAATCTGAATGGTCAACTGGTGGAGATCCTGCCGCCGGACGACCGCTGGCAGCTCGAGGTCACCGCTTGGATGCAGAATCCTTTGGGCATCCCAAAGATCTACGACATGGAGATTCCGGAGCCGGTCGGCCTGCCGGACTCGCTTGATGAGGAGTTCACGGTGTCGCCGCCGCATCCCTCGCCTCCGACGGAGAGGCCGACTCTGATCCACCCCCTCACCATTCATGTGCTGGATGTGGTGGACCGCACCGTCCCCTATCTCCAGTTCAGGCCCAATTTCGAGCCTGACGATGATGAGGACCTTACAAGAAGGCATGACTACTCTCGTAGCTGCTTCCGGGGAAGAATCGACGGCACAAGTCGTGGGGGTGCACCCAATTCAGGTGCTCACCCTTTTGGTGGCCCGGGCGGATACGGCATGGCGGGCGACTGGGGCGGAGGTCGCCGCGTCAATGGTGTTCTTGCGCCTGTGGGCGGCCGGGCGCTGTCTTGGGGTCCGCATACTTCAGGAGCAAAGTTGCCATCGGGGGAGGCGTCGGTCGAGAGGTCCGGCGGGCTTTCATGCTCTCGGGCCACGCCAGGCTCGCTGGCCTCGACGGCGGTGGGCTCGGGTGCGGGAGGCGCACGCCAATTCTTCAGCTCTCGGCCGCACCCACGGCGGTAGGCTCGGGTGCCCTGGTCTCGACACCAACCCTGGACCGTGCTGCCCTCTGGGTCACTGCTGCACCGCATAGGCTGTCCTTCAGCCCACCTTGCAAGGAGGTGGCCACGCCGGGGAGGAAGGAGGGGGCCATGGAGATGGGCTCTATGGGGGCGGATGATCAGGCTTTGGTGGTGCCCTCTGCTGATGGAAGCCACTCGGCTCCTCTGGTGGATCGTGCAGTGGGCCAGCGTGAGGAATGCACAGTGGTTCAAGACGGAGCTGAGGAGGACAGGAGTTCATGTGAGGTGCCTGTCACTGATCAGATGCATAACTCGGGAGGTAGCCTCTCCATTCAGATCCCTTGTCGGCGTGAGGGCAGCCATAGTCCCGCGCGTACTCCGGTTGCCATTCCTCTGGCGGAGCATCAGCCGATCCCGCATGTGAAGGCCGGCCCCTTATCGGCGGAGGAGACGCTTTGGCAAGGACTTGGGTGTTCCCCGGTCCCCTCAATCCTGGGGCCCAGGCCGTCGGCTTCGGCTCCGATGCGCAAGAAGAAGCAGCTGCCGCCCAATTTCACCCCGAGGAGGAGTGCTCGACTGAACAAAGCTGCGGGTGGGTCTAATTTGGGTCCAGTACGGCGTGCTCAAGCTGTTCTGCTCCGGCAGCTGGGAGTTATTCAGGCAGAGGAGCAGGTATCTGATGATGCTCTGGACGAGTATATCAAGCTGTTCGACAAACCCCTGGCACCAAACCATGTCAAAGCTGTGATCGCCCTCTTTGCCCCTGGTGAAGCTGACTTCGATGAGCCAATGCAGCAGGGTTTCAGCGACTTCTCCCTTCCTGAAGCAGTGGAGCCATGTGGCGTCTAGGTGTGAGTGGTTGCAGTGGTCCATTTATTTGTGTTATGGCGGTCTCTCTAGGTGTTCTAGTGTGGAATGTAAGGGGGCTTAATAACCCTGCTAGGGGGTGCTCGATCAGACTGTTCTCCTAGTCCTACAATATCTCTCTAGTTTGTTTGCAAGAATCTAAGATGGAACTGTTGGATGCGGCGGTGGTTTGCGAGACTTTGGGTCCCGCTTTTGATGGCTTTGATTTTCTTCCGGCGGAAGGCACGAGAGGTGGCATTTTGATGGCATGGAAATCGGACAAGCTACGGCTCTCCAATATTCAGAAAGATGAATTTATGATCTCTGCTCAGGTTCTCTCACTGGAAGATGGTAAAGAATGGATGGTTTCCTCAGTATATGGGCCTCAAGGTGATGATAATAAATTGCGATTTCTGGAGCAGCTGCTGCAGTTTGGTGAGCAAGTTCACTTGCCATGGATCTTAAATGGTGACTTTAACTTGATCTATTCCGAGGAGGAGCGCAGCTCAGGGAGGGGTAATAGAAGACTCATGTCTAAATTCAGACACACCATTAACAGACTGGGGCTGCATGATATGCCAATGATGGGTAGGCGATTCACTTGGTGCAATCAGCAGGAGCGATCTGTAATGGCCAGACTGGACAGGGTACTCTTCAACAATGACTGGGAAGATATTCACCCCATTAGTGATCTGCTGCCGCTCAGTTCTAATATTTCAGATCACACACCCTTGCTGCTCTCCTGTTGTGCGGCTAGACCTCGGACTGGACGTTTTCACTTTGAAAATTTTTGGTGCATACTTCCCGGTTTCATGGATGTTGTGAAGGAAGCATGGGGCCAAGAGGTTTTTGGTAGCGACCCAATGAGGATCCTGAGCATCAAATTTCGGCGCACGGCTAAAGCATTAAGGAGTTGGGGTCAGAAGAGTATGAGCCGGCTTAATCTGCAGTTCCAGATGGCTAGCGAGGTCATTTTGCGGCTCGATGCAGCACAAGAGTTCAGGCCTTTGTCCGAGAGTGAGCGTAGTCTGAAAGCATTTCTGAAGGGCAAATGTTTGGCCTTTGCGTCTCTGGAGAGGGTGCGCTTAAGGCAGCGCGCGAGGGTGCGTGACCTTCAGGAGGGTGATGCAAACTCTAAGTACTTCCATATGAAGGCAAATGGGAGGCGCAGAAAACACTTGGTCCCGTACCTCAAGTCAGGCAACCAGGCGGTCACGGCAAGTGAGGACAAGCTGGACATGGCGAGGCAATTCTTCAGCAAACTCATGGGTGCCCCGGACCGAAGAGGACATTCTATCTGTCTTGATGCTCTACATTTGGGTCGGCTATCACCTGAGATGTCAAGTAGTCTGGAAGCTCCTTTCACGGAAGAGGAGGTCAAGAAGGTTATCATGGACATGCCCTCGGATAGGGCACCGGGGCCAGATGGGTTTTCTGGGTTATTTTTTAAAGTTTGCTGGGAGGTCATCGCACAGGATTTTATGGCAGTGATGAAGGCTTTGTATGATGGCCGTTTTCTCTCTTTCGGAGATCTTAATTCCTCCATTATCACCCTCCTGCCAAAGAAATCTGACTCTCTCGAGGTGAGCGACTTCAGGCCTATAAATCTAATTCATGGGGCTGCCAAGATTTTTGCCAAGGTGCTTGCAGTGCGTGTGGCTCCCTTTCTGCCAGCTCTCATATCTCAGGCACAGAGCGCGTTTATCTGCAAGCGCAACATGCATGAGAACTTCAAGTTTGTGCGCAATATGGCTCGTTGGCTACACCAGAAGCGGAAGCAAGCGGTTTTGATGAAGATCGACATATCCAAAGCCTTTGACACTTTAACATGGGAATTCCTTCTCGAGGTATTGCGGAAAAGAGGCTTTGGTAGAAGATGGTGCTCCTGGATTTGTGGTCTTCTCTCTACTGCATCTTCATCGGTTCTCATCAATGGAGATCTGTGCCAGCCGTTTGCACTAGGTCAGGGGGTTAGGCAAGGTGATTCATTGTCGCCTACTCTTTTTATCCTTGCCATGGATACGCTACACGGATTATTGCAATGGGCAGTGCAGAACAAGCTGCTCTCTGATCTTGAGTGCAATCCAAGGTTGCCGAGGGCATCTATATTTGCGGATGATGCAGTCCTGTTCTTCAAGCCGGTGCAGTCAGACTTACATATCATATCCAGTATTTTGAAGCTGTTTGGAGAGGCCACGGGGTTGAAGATCAATATGCGGAAGAGTACGGTCACGACCATTCGCTGTGATGATGCGGTGGCTGAGGCGGTGGAGGAGCACTTTCAGTGCAGGAGACAGCAATTCCCTATCCAATACCTGGGCTTACCACTGTCCATTTATAGATTGCAACGCCAAGATCTTCTACCTCTCATCGACAAAGTCTCCGCTAAAATGAAAGGTTGGAAGCCAAGGATGCTCGCCGCTGCAGGCCATCTAACTCTCACGAGATCAGTGCTCATGGCCCTGCCTATTCACCTGATGGCTATGCTTCCTTTGCCGGCGTGGGCCATAAAAATCATTAACAGGCGCTGCCGGGGTTTTGTTTGGAAGGGTGAGGAGGAGATCAATGGGGGCCATTGTCTCATGCCTGGGTCAAGAGTTTGTTTACCTTTGGAGGCTGGAGGACTCGGCATTATTAATCTCAAGTGGTTCGGCTTGGCACTCAGATGCAAATGGCCGTGGTTACAATGGGACGCAAATGAGAGACCGTGGCAACATATCCCTGATTCCGCAGAGAAGGGCGTTCAGGCCATGTTCAATGCGGCCTGCTGCATCAGTCTGGGTGACGGTGAATCCGCGCGGTTTTGGACTGACAACTGGCTCCCGGATGGCCGCTCTATTGCTGCTATGGCTCCAGCATTGTTCTCCTTTGTTCGGGACAAAGGGAGATCGGTGAGAGAGGCTTTGCAAGGCCAGACCTGGATCAGAGATATCTCAGGAGGTTTAACTCTTATAGCCATGGCCCAATACCTGCGGGTTTGGGAGATTGTCCAGGACACATCGCTGACTATGGGAACCAGAGACCGGGCAATCTGGAAATTGTCGCACGATCAACAGTTCTCTGTTAAGAGTGCTTACCACTTGTTCTTCCTCGGGAACACGAGCTTTGCTTGCTACAAGCCGATCTGGAAATCCAAGGCGCCACCGCGTTGCAAGTTTTTCATGTGGCTGGCTGTCCACGGTAGATGTCTGACAGCTGACAACCTAGAGCGGAGGAACTGGCCATCCAACGGCATCTGTCCTCTTTGCGCTTCTGAGCCTGAGTCCTGCTCACATCTCTTTGTGCACTGCAGTTTCACCAAGCTAGTTTGGCTTCATTTTAAGGCACAGACGAGGGCTGATTTCCTGATCCCTGATGTTACCTTCAGCTCTACAGAAGAGTGGTGGTTGAAGGCAAGGGCGACGATCCCGAAGCCAATGCGGAGGAACTTCGACACGATTGTCATTCTTCTTCACTGGAGGATTTGGAAGGAAAGGAACGCGAGGATCTTTGATAATGTGGCAAGTTCCGCTGATAAGATTCGGGACCTGATCCTGGAGGATATCGGCGTCTGGAGGGCCGCGGGTTGTATTAGCGATTTGGTGGCATGAGCTTGGGCTCCTTGTTGATCATGTGTTTTTTCGGAGTATATTTTTTATAAGGAGTATATTTTTACATTGCTTATTTGGTTATTTAATTATTTATTATACATATATCATTGAAAAATACTTAAGTGTTGCGTTGAATATAATTTCTGCTTTGTAACGAGTTTTTAAATTTTTTTGATACTTGTGTAATTTATGTAGTTTATGCATATGTATGCTAGATATCTCTAAAATATATAGTTTCAAAAATATTGTAATAGTGGTTGTATTATATGATTATGAACAATATTTCTTTAGAAAATTCTAGAGTACAATATACTTATTTTTGGAGCACGCGTGTACAAATTTGACAATATTTTTAATAAACCATATGTGAGGGATACACAATGTACAAATTTAACAAAATATTTTTTAAACTATATGGTTTAACGATATACCTATATACTCTTTTTTGAAAAGAAATAATGGGTGTACATATGTTGACCCATGTCCTATATAGCTCCGTCCATCTCTGCAGAAGCCTCGGCCTTGTCCTCCTTCCTCTTCTTGGCCTCCTCCATCATATCTATGGCCTCATTCGTCCTCCTCCTGCCATGCTCATTGTCCTCCTCCTCCTTGGCCGCGAGCGCCTTCTTCTCCATGGCTTCCTACTTCTTCTTCCTGGCCTGGAGTGCCTCCTTCTTGGCATGTTTCTCCACTTATTCCTTAATCTTGTCCTCCTCCTCCTCCTCCTTCTTCTCCTTGTCTTCATGCTTCTTCTTCCCGGGCCTTTTCTTGGCCTTCTCCTCCTTTCTGCGCTTAGTCTTGTTGGCCTTCTTGGATCGATGCATTTTGTTCTTGGTATCCTTGTTCTTTGTCTTGATCTCCACCTCATCGTCTAGGACATCTTGGCTGCTATTCTCGAGCGCATCCTCCTCCTCCTCTTTGTTCTTGTCTTCCTCCTCCCTTTTTGTTCTTCTTCCCTGCCCTTTTCTTGGTGCCCGCCATCTTGCCATTCTTCTTCTTGGTGAGCTCCTCATGGTCTTTGCCACTCGCTACACCGCAAGCTCGCCACAGTCGCATCGGAAAGACTGGAGGGATAGACCCATGGACATGGCTACCACGCGGAAGAACTCCATATTGAAAAGTAAGGGATATTAAGGCCTCCTTTTAATAGAGAACTGGAACAAAGCATTAACACATAGTGAATACATGAACTCCTCAAACTACGGTCATCACCAGGAGTGGTCCCGACTATTGTCACTCCGGGGTTGCCGGATCATATCACGTAGTAGGTGACTATAACTTGCAAGATCGGATCTAGAACATGGATATAATGGTGATAACATAAACGGTTCAGATCTGATATCATGGCACCCGGGCCCAAAGTGACAAGCATTAAGCATGGCAAAGTCATAGCAACATCAATCTTAGAACATAGTGGATACTAGGGATCAAGAGCCCTAACAAAACTAACTCGATTACATGATGAGTCTCATCCAACTCCTCACCGACCAATGAGCCTATGAAGGAATTACTCACTCCCGGTGGGGATCATCATGGAATTGGCGATGGAGAAGGGTTGGTGATGATGAAGAACGAAGATCCCCCTCTCCGGAGACCCAAACGGACTCCAGATCTGGCCTCGCGATGAAGAACAGGAGGTGACGGCGGCTCCGTCTCATGGATCGCGATAATTCTTTCTCCCCTATTTTTTTTCTTCTGAAAAATAGGATTTTATAGCGTCGGTTTCAGGGTCTACGGGGCCACCAGGTGGGGACAACCCACCTGGGCGCGCCAGGAGAGGGGGGGTGCCCTGGTGGGTTGTGCCCACCTAGGTGACCCTCTCTGGTAGGTCTTGGCTCCAGAAATTCTTGTTTATTGTATAAACATTCCTCGCAAAGTTTCGTTCCATTCCGAGAACTTTTATTTCTACACAAAAACAACACCATGGTAGTTCTGCTGAAAACAGTGTCAGTCCGGGGTTAGTTTCATTCAAACCATGCAAATTAGAGTCCAAAACAAGAGGAAAAGCGTTAGGAAAAGTAGATACGTTGGAGATGTATCATGGGTGACTAGTAGTGTTGATTACATCTTGTAGTTGATTACTATATGGTTTATTTGGTGGAAGATTATATGTTCAGATCCATTATGCTATTTAATACCCCTCTAATCTTGAGCATGCATATCATTTGTGAGTAGTTACCTTTGTTCTTGAGGTCACGGGAGAAGTCATGTTGCAAGTAATCATGTGAATTTGATATGTGTTCGATATTTTGATGATATGTATGTTGTGATTCCCTTAGTGGTGTCATGTGAACGTCGACTACATGACACTTCACCATATTTGGGCCTAAGGGAATCCAGTGTGGAGTAGTTATAAGATGATGGGTTGCTAGAGTGACAGAACCTTAAACTCTAGTTTATGCGCTACTTCGTAGGGACCGATTTTGATCCTTATGTTTAATGCCATGGTTAGATTTTATCTTAATACTTTTCTCGTAGTTGTGAATGCTTGCGAGGGGGTTAATCATAAGTGGGAGGCTTGTTCAAGTAAGAACAACACCCAAGCACCGGTCCAACCACATATCAAATTATCAAAGTAGCGAACGCGAACGAAACCAACATGATGAAAGCGAAGAGATGAAATTCCCGTGTGCCCTCAAGAACGCTTTGCCTATATTAAGGGATTGTTTTGGCCTGTCATTTGCCACAAAAGGGTTGGGCTAACTTGCTGCACTTTATTCACCGTTACCGTTACTTGTCCGTTGCAAATTATCTTGTTATCAAACTACTTGTTACCGACAATTTCAGTGCTTGCAGAAATTACCTTGCTGAAAACCATTTGTCATTTCCTTCTGCTCCTCATTGAGTTCGACACTCTTACTTATCAAAAGGACTACGATTGATCCCCTATACTTTTGGGTCATCAAGACTCTTTTCTGGTGCCGTTGCCGAGGAGTGAAGTGCTCTTGGTAAGGAAAAATTTATATTACGTGCTGAAATTTACTGTCACTTGCTACTATGGAGAACCATCCTTGGAGGGGTTTGTTTGGGGTATCTTCACCTCGACCGGAAACACAAAGAGTTGGCCCTCAACCTACCGCACCTACTGAAAATATTGGTTATGAAATTCCTTCGGTTATGATAGAATAACTGCTAGTTAATCCTTATGCAGGAGACGGAACTGAGCATCCCGATTTGCATCTTATACATGTGGATGAAATTTGTGGATTGTTTAAGCTTGCAGGTTTACCCAGAGATGATGTCAAGAAGAAGGTTTTCCCTTTATCTTTGAAGGGAAAAGCATTGACATGGTATAGGCTATGCGATGACATTGGATCTTGGAACCGGAATCGATTAAAATTGGAATTTCCCCCAAAAAATTATCATATGCATCTAGTTCATTGTGATCAGAATTATGTATATAATTTTTGGCGTCGTGAAGGAGAAAGTATCCCTCTAGCTTGGGGTAGGCTTAAGTCAATGTTATATTAATGCCCCAATCATGAGCTCTCAAGAGAAATTATCAGTCAGAATTTTATGCTCGGCTTTCTCATAATGATCAAGCCATGCTCGATACTTCTTGTACTGGTTCTTTTATGATGAAGACTATTGAATTTAGTTGGAATCTTTTAGAAAGAACTGAATGCAACTCTGAAGATTGGGAACTTGACAAAGGTAAAGAGTTAGGTATTAATCTTGAGTTTGATTGTGTTAAATCTTTTATGAATACCGATGCTTTTCACAAGTTTAGCACTAAATATGGACTTGACTCTGAGATAGTAGCCTCTTTTTGTGAATCATTTGCTTCTCATGTTGATCTCCCTAAGGAGAATTGTTTTAAATAGCATCCCCCTTTAAAGAAGAAATCAAAGAACTAGTAATAGCTAAATATGGACCTATTATCTACAGTATTGATCCAGTTGTGCCTACTCCTTATATCGAAAAACCACTTTTCCCTGTTAGGATAAAGGAACATGCTAAGGTAACAACCGTGGTTCGCAAAAGTAATATTAAAGCACCTAAACCCTCTGAACAAATTAAATTAGAACCTAGTGTGTTGCTATGGTAAAAGATATCTTGGTAGAAAATATTGATGGGCATGTTATTTGCTTATGTGATGAAGCTGCTAGAATTGCCAAACCCGATGAAAAAGATAAACATAGACCCGTAGTTGGCATGCCCGTTGTCTCAATTAAAATAGGAGATCATTGCTATCATGGTTTATGTGACGTAGGTGCTAGTGTGAGTGCTATTCCTTTTACCTTGTACCAAGAAATTATGAATGATATAACACCCGCTGAAATAGAAGACATAGATGTTACTATTAAACTTCCTAATAGAGACACCATCACACCACTTGGGATTGTTAGAGATATAGAAGTCTTGTGTGGGAAAATAAAATACCCTACTGATTTTCTAGTTCTTGGTTTACCACAAGATGAATTTTGTCCCATTATCTTTGGTAGAACTTTCTTGAACACTATCAATGCTAAGATAGATTGTGAAAAAGAAACTGTCAGTGTTAGCTTTGGTGATGTGTCTCATGAGTTTAATTTCCCCAAGTTTCATAGACAGCCTCATAATAGAGAATTTTCTAGTAAGGATGAAATAATTGGTGTCGCTTCTATTGCCATGCCTCCTACTGATCACTAGAACAATATTTGCTAGACCATGAAAATGATATGCACTATCGTGAAAGCAATGAGATAGATAAAATATTCTTTGAACAACAACCTCTCCTTAAACACAATTTGCCTATTGAAACTCTACGAGGTCCTCCTCCACCTAAAGGTGATCATGTGTTTGAATTAAAACAATTGAGAGACACTCTGAAATATGCTTATCTTGATGAGAAAAAGATATATCCTGTTATTATTAGTGCTAACCTTTCACTACATGAAGAAGAAAGATTATTAAAAATTCTGAGGAAGCACCGCGCTGCTATTGGATATACTCTTGATGATCTTAAGGGCATTTGTCCCACTCTCTGTCATCACAAAATTAATGTGGAACCTGATGCGAAACCTATTTTGATCACCAACGACGATTAAGTCCTAAGATGAAAGAAGTGGTAAGAACTGAAATACTAAAGCTTCTGGAAGCACGTATAATCTATCCCATAGCTGATAGTATATGGGTAAGTCATGTTCATTGTGTCCCTAAGAAAGGAGGTATTACTGTTGTTCCTAATGATAAAAATGAACTTATCGCACAGAGAATTGTTACTGGCTATAGAATGGTAATTGATTTTAGAAAATTAAATAAAGCTACTAGAAAAGATCATTACCCTCTGCCATTTATTGATCAAATGCTAGAAAGATTATGTAAGCACAGACACTTTTGTTTACTTTATGGATATTCTGGTTTCTCTCAAATACCTGTTTCAGAACCTGATCAAGAGAAAACCACTTTTACTTGCCCTTTTGGAACCTTTGCTTATAGACGTATGCCTTTTGGTTTATGCAATGCACCTGCTACCTTTCAAAGATGTATGACTACTATATTATCTGATTTTTGTGAAAAGATTGTTGAGGTTTTCATGGATAATTTGTTCGTTTACAGAACTTCTTTTGATGATTGCTTAAGCAACCTTGATCGAGTTTAGCAGAGATGTGAGCAAACTATCTTGTATTGAATTGGGAGAAGTGTCACTTTATGGTTAATGAAGGCATTGTCTTGGGGCATAAAATTTTTGAACGAGGTATTGAGTTGGATAAAGCTAAAGTTGATGCAATTGAGAATATTCCATGTCCTAAGGACATCAAAGGTATTCGTAGTTTCCTTGGTCATGCTGGTTTCTATAGGAGGTTTATTAAAGACTTCTCTAAAATTTCTAGGCCTCTCACTAATCTTTTACAACAGGATGTTCCATTTGTTTTTGATGATGATTGTGCAGAAGCCTTTGAAACACTTAAGAAAGCCTTAACTACTCCACCTATTGTTCAACCACCTGATTGGAACTGGCCTTTTGAAATTATGTGTGATGCTAGTGATTATGCTATTGGTGTTGTCCTAGGACAAAGAGTTGTTAAGAAATTAAATGTTATCCATTATGCTAGCAAAACTCTAGGTGCCCAAAGAAATTATGCTACGACTGAAAAAGAATATTTAGCAGTTGTGTTTGCTTGTGATAAATTCAGATCTTACATTGTTGATTCCAAAGTAATTGTTCACACTAATCATGCTGCTATAAAATATCTTATGGACAAGAAAGATGCTAAACCTAGAATCATTAATTAGGTGAGTTCTCTTGCTACAAGAATTTGATTTACATATCACTAATAGGAAAGGAGCTGAGAACCCCGTAGCTGATAACTTGTCTAGGTTAGAAAACATTCTTGATGACCCACTACCTATTGATGATAGCTTTCCTGATGAAACGTTAGCTGTAATAAATGCTTCTCATAACAATCCTTGGTATGCTGACCATGCTAATTATATTGTTACTAAATTTATACCACTTAGTTTCACATACCAATAAAAGAAAACATTCTTCGTTGATTTAAGACATTACTTTTGGGATGACCCACATGTTTATAAAGGAGTAGATGGTATTATTAGATGTTGTGTACCTGAGCATCAATAGGAACAAATCCTATGGAAATGTCATTCCGAAGCCTATGAAGGACATCATGCAGAAGATAGAACTGCGCATAAGGTACTACAATCTGGTTTTTATTGGCCTACTCTTTTCAAAGATGCCCGTAAGTTTGTCTTGTATTGTGATGAATGATACGTCTCCAACGTATCTACTTTTCCAAACACTTTTGCCCTTGTTTTGGACTCTAACTTGCATGATTTGACTGGAACTAACCCGGACTGACGCTGTTTTCAGCAGAATTGCCATGGTGTTATTTTTGTGCAGAAATAAAAGTTCTCGGAATGACCTGAAAATCAACGGAGAATATTTTTGGAATATATTAAAAATACTGGCGAAAGAATCAAGGCCAGGGGGCCCACACCCTGTCCACGAGGGTGGGGGCGTGCCTACCCCCTGGGCGCGCCCCCTGCCTCGTGGGGCCCCTGGTGCTCCACCGACCTAAACTCCAACTCCATATATTCACGTTCGGGGAGAAAAAAATCAAAGAGAAGGATTCATCGCGTTTTACGATACGGAGCCGCCGCCAAGCCCTAATCTCTCTCGGGAGGGCTGATCTGGAGTCCGTTCGGGGCTCCGGAGAGGGGAATCCGTCGCCATCGTCATCATCAACCTTCCTCCGTCACCAATTTCATGATGCTCACCGCCGTGCATGAGTAATTCCATCGTAGGCTTGCTGGACGGTGATGGGTTGGATGAGATTTATCATGTAATCGAGTTAGTTTTGTTAGGGTTTGATCCCTAGTATCCATTATGTTCTGAGATTGATGTTGCTATGACTTTGCTATGCTTAATGCTTGTCACTAGGGCCCGAGTGCCATGATTTCAGATCTGAACCTATTATGTTTTGATGAATATATGTGAGTTCTTGATCCTATCTTGCAAGTTTATAGTCACCTATTATGTGTTCCGTTAACCCCGAAGTGACAATAATCGAGATACTTACCGGTGATGACCGTAGTTTGAGGAGTTCATGTATTCACTAAGTGTTAATGCTTTGGTCCGGTACTCTATTAAAAGGAGGCCTTAATATCCCTTAGTTTCCAATAGGACCCCTCTACCATGGGAGGGTAGGACAAAAGATGTCATGCAAGTTCTTTTCCATAAGCACGTATGACTATATTCGGAATACATGCCTACATTACATTGATGAACTGGAGCTAGTTCTATGTCACCCTAGGTTATAACTGTTGCATGAGGAATCACATCTGACATAATTATCCATCACTGATCCAATGCCTACGAGCTTTTCACATATTGATCTTTGCTTAGTTACTTTACCGTTGCCACTATTACAATCACTACAAAACCAATACTATTACTTTTGCCACTATTACTGCTACTATCATATTACTTTGCTACTAAATACTTTGCCGCAGATATTAAGTCTTCCAGGTGTGGTTGAATTGACAACTCAACTACGAATACTTGAGAATATTCTTTGGCTCCCCTTGTGTCGAATCAATAAATTTGGGTTGAATACTCTACCCTCGAAAACTGTTGCGATCCCCTATACTTGTGGGTTATCAAGACTATTTTCTGGCGCCGTTGCCGGGGAGCATAGCTCTATTCTTTGAGTCACTTGGGATTTATATCTGTTGATCACTATGAAGAGCTTGAAAGATGAAAGAACCAAGATTTATCCCTCAACTACAAGGGGAGGTAAGGAACTGCCATCTAGGTCTGCACTTGATTCACCTTCTGTTATGAGTAAACTTGCGACACCTACTGCTGCTATTGATTCTGATAGGTCGCATGTTATTGATAATGCCACTTCTGCTTTGCATGATACTTATGATGAAACTACTTCTATGCTTGATACTACTGTGCCACTAGGTGAATTTCTTGATGAACAACTTGCTAGGGTTAGAGAGAATGAAATTATTGAAACTGATAATATTGATGAAAGTGATGATGAAGATTCTCCCCCTAGATATGAATTGCCTATTGTGCCTGAGTGTTATGTTATGCATGAAGAAACTGCTAGAGACTTTCTTGCTTGCAATGATATATATGATCTTAAGAAAATGTTAGCTAAGCTGAAAGAGAAATCTTTGAATGCTAGAATGAAATATGACCCTGCTTTTGCTACTTCACCTATCTGTATTTCCAATAAGGATTATGATTTCTCTATGGATCCTGAGATTATTACTTCGGTTGAATCTGATCCTTTCTATGGCTATGAATCTGAAACTGTTGTGGCACATCTTACCAAATTAAATGATATAGCCACCCTATTCACTAATGATGAGAAAACTCGCTACTATTATATCCTTAAGTTATTTCCGTTCTCATTAAAGGGTGATGTAAAACATGGTTTAATTCTCTTGATCCTGGTTGTGTGCGTAGTCCCCAGGATATGATTTATTACTTCTCTGCTAAATATTTCCCCGCTCATAAGAAACAAGCTGCCTTAAGGGAAATATATAATTTTGTGCAAATTGAAGAAGAGAGTCTCCCACAAGCTTTGGGGAGGCTTCTACGATTACTTAATGCTTTGCCTAATCATCCTCTCAAGAAAAATGAAATACTTGATATCTTTTATAATGGACTAACCGATGCTTACAGAGACCACCTGGATAGTTGTGATGGTTGTGTTTTCAGGGAAAGAACTGTTGATCAAGCTGAATTGCTATTGAATAATATGTTGACTAATGAAAATAATTGGACACTTCGTGAACCAACTCCTAAGCCAACTTTGAAGAAAAGGGGTATTCTATTTCTCAGTCCTAATGATATGCAAGAGGCAAAGAAATCTATGAAAGAAAAAGGTATTAAAGCTGAAGATGTTAAGAATTTACCACCTATTGAAGAAATACATGGTCTTGATAACCCGACACAGGTAGTAAAGGTAAATTCTCTCTATAGATTTGATGACGGTGATATTCCTCGTTATAAGTCTGCTAGCCAATGTTTAGATGAGTTTGATAAATTTATTGTTAAACAAGAAGACTTCAATGCGTATGTTGGTAGACAATTGAAACGTAATACTTATATGATTGAACACTTGAGTGATTATATGTCTAGAGTTAAAGGTGAACTTAAACTTATTAGTAACCATGCTTCTATGGTTACCACTCAAGTAGAACAAGTACTTAAAGCTCAGAATGATTTTCTCAATGAATTAAATAATAAGAAAAATGACAATGCTGTTAGAGTTATGATTAGAGGGGGTAAAATGACTCAAGAACCTTTGTATCCTGAGGGCCACACTAAGAGAATTGAGCAAGATTCTCATAGAGCTACTTTTGATGCACCTAGTTCTTCTAAGAAGAAGAAAAATAAAAATGATGGGACTTTGCATGCTTCTAGTGAACCTGTTGTTGATACACCTGAGAATCCCAATGATATTTCTATTTCTGATGTTGAAACACAATCTGGTAATGAACATGAACCTAGTGATAATGTTAATGTTGATGCTCAATCTAGCAATGACAATGATGTAGAGATTGAACCTGTTGTTGATCTTGATAACCCACAATCAAAGAATCAACGTTATGATAAGAGAGACTTTGTTGCTAGGAAGCACGGTAAAGAAAGAGAACCTTGGGTTCAGAAACCCATGCCTTTTCCTCCTAAACCACCCAAGAAAAAGGATGATGTGGATTTTGAGCGCTTTGCTGAAATGATTAGACCTATCTTTTTGCGCATGTGTTTGACTGATATGCTTAAGATGAATCCTTATGCTAAGTATATGAAAGATATTGTTACAAATAAAAGGAAGATACCGGAAGCTGAAATTTCCACCATGCTTGCTAATTATACTTTTAAGGGTGGAATACCAAAGAAACTTGGAGATCCAGGAGTACCAACTATACCATGCTCCATTAAAAGAAACTATGTTAAAACTGCTTTATGTGATCTTGGAGCCGGTGTTAGTGTTATGCCTCTCTCTTTATATCGTAGAATTGATTTGAATAAGTTGACACCTACTGAAATATCTTTGCAAATGGCTGATAAATCAGCTACTATACCTGTTGGTATTTGTGAGGATGTGCCTGTTGTGGTTGCAAAAGTTACTATTTTAACAGACTTTGTTATTCTTGATATCCCCGAGGATGATAGTATGTCTATTATTCTTGGTAGACCCTTTTTGAATACTGCAGGGGCTGTTATTGATTGCAACAAAGGCAATGTCACTTTTCATGTTAATGGTAATGAGCATACGGTACACTTTCGGAGGAAACAACCTCAAGTCCACAGTATCAATTCTATTGCAAAAACTTCAACAATTACTATTGGAGGTTTTGAATTTCCTCTTCCTACTGTCAAGAAGAAATATGATATTCTTATTGTTGGGGATGTGCATATCCCCGTTGAGGTAACCTAGTGTTATTCGAAAATTCTCCGGTTTCATGTTATTAGAAAAGAGTTTGTTAACAAGACTTGATCAACCTTGTTAGTGGATTCCTTTTGATGAGCATGAGATGGATGAAGTTAGAAAGCACAACTCTCTGTACCCTCCTTTTACTTTCTGTTATTTAGATTAAATAAAGCAAAATTAGTATTTTCTGTCTATTTCCTGAATTATCCTGGCAATAAAAAAATACCCCGAATATAAAAGTTCTCCAAATGTCCTGAAAATTTTATATTATTTTTTCTAGAATATTTAAGAATATTTAGCACTGAGAACACACCTGGGGGCCACACCACCTGGCCACGAGGGTCCAGGGCGCGCCCACACCCCTGGGGCGCGCCCTTGCCTTGTGGACCCCACGTGGGCCCCCTCCACTTATTCTTGCACCCACACACTTCGTCTTCCTCTAGAAAAAAATTCTCCACCAGCTCAAACCCGAGTTCTAGCTCATCTTGCTGCCATTTTCGATCTCCTTGCTCAAAGCTCCATTCACAAAATTGCTTTGGGGGATTGTTCTTCGGTATGTGACTCCTCCAATGGTCCAATTAGTTTTTGTTCTAGTGCTTTATTTATTGCAAATTTTTGCTGCTTAGGTGACCCTGTTCTTGAGCTTGCATGTCAAATTTATTTGGTCAAAAGTAGTTTTAATGCATGATATGGCCTCTATGCACTTGTGGGAGTAGTTGCTATCAATCTTGTTGAGTTTGGTTCATTTTTATTTTGAGTCACTAAAAATTTCAGAAATTTTTCAGAGGAAGAAATATGTTTAGGAAAATGTACCAAGGTGGTTCCTCAAGGAAGCAAGGCCCAAGGCCCGCGATACGTGAGCTGGACAATGAACTACCAAGGGAAGCTCAAGTGCGGCCTTGTGAATGGCCGTCAGAGGAGTTTATGGTCGGAGCAGGTATTAAGGAGGAATTTGACGCGTATGTGCGTAATGCTAAACTCGAGGACTTCGTGTCAGATAAGTGCCCCCAACATTACTACCTAACTGACTCCTTTGTCAGAAGGTTTAAATTCACATCATCACGCAATTCTCACATGGTCCAGTTTGATCTTTATGATAAATCTTATACCATGGATTTAGAGGATTTTAATACTGCTTGTAAAATCCCACAGTGGGGTAGTACTAGTGAACCTCGCAAATCTGAATATAAAGACTTTCTCGCTAGTATAACTGTGGGCGAATCTAGGGAAATCACGCAAGCTACCATAGGGAGCATTCATTTTCCTGCCATACATTATTTTGCTCTCTTTATAGGTAGATGCATTAACGGTAAGGACGAGGCATGTCACATGTGCGTTCCCGATCTTAGTGTTCTCAAGAGTGCTGTATTAGGAGATAAAGAATATAATTGGGGGCTATTGTTGCATGTAGGTTGCATCTTAACGGTTTAAGTGGAGATTTATTTGGTGGAATTTATGCAACTCGTGTAGCTAACTATCTTGGTATACCCATACGTGGAGATGACATTGAGTTGCCTCCTGCTTATCTAGATTATGATGCTATGGTTCGCCACCAGTTTCTGGAGAGGAACGACCAGTTCCTCCAGTACCGACTAATCTTTGACAGACGGCGCACCGTCCATGTTGCTCTCCCTGCTCATACTTTCTTTGACTTTCAGGCAAAAAGGAGATATGTTATAACCAGGGAGGAGGCGAACGAGTACAAGAGGAGGACGGAGGCAGCTCGCGTCCAAGCTGCAGCTCTTCAGGCAGTAGCTGCTGCATCTCAGTACGACCCCAGCTACAACTTCGGATATCCACCAGGCCAGCTGTGGCCATAGACCAAGTTAGGCCAAAAGCCTAAGCTTGGGGGAGTACGTATTCCCCACCGACATTACATTCATGTTCACACACTCATGCCAGTTGTCGGTGCTCATACTTTTTCATTGTACTATCCATGCTAGATTATTTTGTTTTCCAGCATTCTTCTTGTGTGTTTGAAAAACCTTAAGAAAAACAGAATAATAATAATTAGTTGTAGCTTTTAGCTAGTTTACTTTCCATGCGTGTAGTAGTAGTAATTAAAAGAAAACCCAAAAAGATTTCTCATTCTTCTTTTGCTTGCTGGGAGCTTTCCCGTGTAAATAGTTTTGTTTCTTTTCTTTTCTTTGGGGGTTGAGAGGAGAAGACCATGCTAAAAATGTTGAGTGGCTCTCATATGCATTATTGTTGATCTAACAAAGAGCCCACATTACCTTGTCTTCTCTCTTGTATTGAATGCTTGCAGATTCCAGCTTAGTCCAATGCACGTGCACTATTATTATTATCCACACCGTTCGGTCGTGGAAGTGAAAGGCAATAATGACGATATTCGATGAACTGATTGAGATGAGAGAAACTGGTATGAACTCGACCTATCTTGTTTGTGTAAATATGATTAGTTCATCATTCCTGATTCAGCCTATTATGAATGAAACATGTTTGCAATTACAATTAGAGATTATAGTTGCTCATGCCATGCTTAATTTGCTAGGAGTTTATAATGGTTTACCTTGCGTGTGAACATGCTATTAAAATAGTTGTGATGTGGTATGATAGGGTGGTATCCTCCTTCAAACGATTTGAGTGGCTTGACTTGGCACATGTTCACGCATGTAGTTGAAACAAAATCAACATAGCCTCCACGATATTTATGTTCATGGTGAATTATATCCTACTCATGCTTGCACCCAGTGTTGATTAATTTTAATGCATGTTCATGACTGTTGTCGCTCTCTAGCTGGTCGCTTCCCAGTCTCTTTCTAGCCTTCACTTGTACTAAGCGGGAATACTGCTTGTGCATCCACTCCCATAAACCCCAAAATTTATTCCATATGAGTCCACTATACCTTCCTATATGCGGTATCTACCTGCCGTTCCAAGTAAATTTGTATGTGCCAAACTCTAAACCTTCAAATGAAATTCTGTTTTGTATGCTCGAATAGCTCATGTATCAACTAGGGCTGTCTATATCTTCCATGCTAGGTGGGTTATTCTCAAGAGGAGTGGACTCCGCTCCTCACTCACGAGAAAATGGCTGGTAACCGGGATGCCCAGTCCCATGCTCTTACCAAATCAAAATAATTGCAAACAAAACTCCCCCAGGATTGTTGTTAGTTGGAGGCACCCGTTGTTTCGGACAAGCCATGGATTGATGTTTGTTGGTGGTAGGGGGAGTATAAACTTTACCATTCTGCTTGGGAACCACCTATAATGTGTGTAGCATGGAAGATATCGAGATCTCTCGGTTGTTATGTTGACAATGAAAGTACACCACTCAAAATATTATTTATCTCTATTTAAAAAACCGAGCTCTGGCACCTCTACAAATCCATGCTTCCCTCTGCGAAGGGCATATCTATTTACTTTATGCTGAGTCATCCTCCTCTTATTATAAAGCACCAGTTGGAGAGCACCACTGTCATTTGCATCCATTACTATTAATTTATATTGAGTATGACTATGAATGGACTCTTTTACCATGAATTACAATGTTTAGTCAGTCCTTGATCTTTAAAGGTGCTCTGCATTTATGTTTTGCGGTCTCAGAAAGGGCTAGCGAGATACCATCTTGTTATATCATATCATGATTGTTTTGAGAAAGTATTGTCATCCGAGATTTATTATTATTGCTCGTTAGTTGATTATGCCATTGATATGAGTAAACATGAGACCTAAATGTTATTGTGAATATGGTTAGTTCATAATCTTTGCTGAAAACTTGAATGGTGGCTTTACATATTTGCAACAACAAGAGCAAATAGAGTTTGTAAAAGTTTTTCTTTATCACTTTCAGTTTGTCAACTGAATTGCTTGAGGACAAGCAAAGGTTTAAGCTTGGGGGAGTTGATACGTCTCCAATGTATCTACTTTTCCAAACACTTTTGCCCTTGTTTTGGACTCTAACTTGCATGATTTGAATGGAACTAACCCGGACTGACGTTGTTCTCAGCAGAATTGCCATGGTCACTACAGGAATCAGCTACTTTGCCGTCTGCCACGGCAGACGGCAAAGGCAAGGATGGCGGACGGCAAAGGCCTTTGCCGTCTGCCGCGGACGGCAAAAGGCTCCGGCAAAGTAGGCATCGGTAAAGAGCTTCTTTGCCGTCTGCTTTTTGAAGCGGACGGCAAAGGGGCCTTAGCTATCAGCGGCTGACGGCAAAGAAAGCCGACGGCAATAAATGCGCTGTTAGTCCGTTAGGCGGCTAACGGCAGCCTTTGCCGTCCGCCGCTGACGGCAAAGAGCATCCGGCCTTTGCCGTCCGCCGAATGACGTCAGCTGGACGTCACTGCGGGACAAGCCTTTGCCGTCTGCTGCTGTAGGAAAATGTGGGCATTCTTTGCCGTCTGCTTTGTGCATAAATAAAAGTTCTCGGAATGACTTGAAAATCCACGGAGAATATTTTTGGAATATATAAAAATACTGGTGAAAGAATCAAGGTCAGGGGGACCACACCCTGTCCACGAGGGTGGGGGGCGTGCCCCCCTGCCTCGTGGGCCCCATGGTGCTTCACCGACCTCAAATCCAACTCCATATATTCACGTCCGGGGAGAAGAAAATCAGAGAGAAGGATTCATCACGTTTTACGATACAGAGCCGCCGCCAAGCCCTAATCTCTCTCGGGAGGGTTGATCTCGAGTCCGTTCGGGGCTCCGGAGAGGGGAATCCGTCGCCGTCGTCATCATCAACCTTCCTCCATCACCAATTTCATGATGCTCACCGCCATGCATGAGTAATTCCATCGTAGGCTTGCTGGACGGTGATGGGTTGGATGAGATTTATCATGTAATCGAGTTAGTTTTGTTAGGGTTTGATCCCTAGTATCCATTATGTTCTGAGATTGATGTTGCTATGACTTTGCTATGCTTAATGCTTGTCACTAGGGCCCGAGTGCCATGATTTCAGATCTGAACCTATTATGTTTTCATGAATATATGTGAGTTCTTGATCCTATCTTGCAAGTCTATAGTCACCTATTATGTGTTCCGTTAACCCCGAAGTGACAATAATCAAGATACTTACCGGTGATGACCATAGTTTGAGGAGTTCATGTATTCACTAAGTGTTAATGCTTTGGTCCGGTACTCTATTAAAAGGAGGCCTTAATATCCCTTAGTTTCCAATAGGACCCCGCTGCCACGGGAGGGTTGGACAAAAGATGTCATGCAAGTTCTTTTCCATAAGCACGATGACTATATTCGGAATACATGCCTACATTATATTGATGAACTGGAGCTAGTTCTGTGTCACCCTAGGTTATAACTGTTGCATGAGGAATCACATCCGACATAATTATCCATCACTGATCCAATGCCTACGAGCTTTTCACATAGTGATATTTGCTTAGTTACTTTACCGTTGCCACTGTTACAATCACTACAAAACCAATACTATTACTTTTGCCACTGTTACCGCTACTATCATATTACTTTGCTACTAAATACTTTCCCACAGATATTAAGTCTTCTAGTTGTGGTTGAATTGACAACTCAACTGCTAATACTTGAGAATATTCTTTGGCTCCCCTTGTGTCGAATCAATAAATTTGGGTTGAATACTCTACCCTCGAAATTTTTTGCGATCCCCTATACTTGTGGGTTATCAATGAATGCCAGATAATAGGTAATATCGGTAAGCGTCAGGAAATGCTTATGAATTATTCACTTGTTGTTGAACCATTTGATGTTTGGTGTTTTGATTATATGGGACCTTTTCCTTCCTCTAATGGGTATACACATATTCTGGTTGCTGTTGATTATGTTACTAAGTGGGTAGAAGCTATTCTAACTAGTAGAGCTGATCATAACACCTCCATTAAAATGCTTAAAGAAGTTATTTTGGCAAGGTTTGGAGTTCTTAGATATTTAATGATTGATGGTGGGTCACACTTTATTCATGGTGCTTTGCGTAAAATGCTTGCTAAATATGATGTCAACCATAGAATTGCATACCCTTTCATCCTCAATCTAGTGGTCAAGTTGAACTTAGCAATAGAGAAATAAAAATAATATTATAAAAAACTGTCAATAGGTCCCAAAAAATGGTCTATGAAATTAGATGACGCACTTTGGGCCTACAGAACAGCTTAAAAAATCCTATGGGTATGTCTCCATATAAAATGGTTTATGGAAAAGCTTGTCATTTGCCTATTAAGCTAGAACATAAAGCATATTGGGTAATCAAGGAACTCAATTATGACTTCAAACTTGCCGGTGAAAAGAGGTTATTTGATATTAGCTCACTAGATGAATGGAGAACCCAAGCTTATGAAAACGCCAAGCTATTCAAAGAAAAAGTTAAAAGATGTCATGAAAAAGAATCCAAAAGCGGGAATTCAAAGTTGGAGAACATGTTCTATTATACAATTCTCATTTTTGATTTTTTTTGCAGGAAAACTTCATCCCAAATGGGAAGGACCATATATTATCGAAGAAGTTTATCACTCTGGAGCTATCAAGATTAATAATGCCGAAGGTACTAACCCGAAGGTGGTCAATGGGCAAAGAATTAAGCACTATATCTCAGGTACGCCCATTGATGTTGAAACTAATATTATTCAAACCATGACACCGGAGGAACACATAAAAGAGACCTTCCAGAACACTCTAGGACCCTGAAAAGGAAGAGGTACGCGATACGGTAAGTAAACAGACTCCGAAAAATTTGCAAAAATATTTTATGTCAGTTTGGAATATTAGAGAAAATAGGAAAATAATAAATAACTAGGAAGGCCACCGAGGTGACCCCGATACACCAGGCACGCCTGCCCTCCCTGGCGCGCCCTGGTGAGTTGTGGGGCCCTCGGGCACCTTCCCGACTCCGTTTTCCTTCCATATGCTTGTTTCCTAACATAAAAAAATCTTTATATATACCCTCGAACGATTTGACCACTGATACGTGTCCAACGTATCTATAGTTTTTGATTGTTCCATGCTATTATATTATCTGTTTTGGATGTTTAATGGGATTTACTATGCACTTTTATATTATTTTTGGGACTAACCTATTAACCGAAAGCCCAGTGCAAATTGCTGTTCTTTTGCCTATTTCAGTGTTTCGCAGAAAAGGAATATCAAACGGAATCCAAATGGAATGAAACATTCGCGAGGATCGTTTTTGGAACAAACACAATCCAGGAGACTTGGAGTGGACGTCAAGGAAGCAGCGAGGAAGCCACGAGGCAGGAGGGCGCGCCCAGGGGGCCAGGCACACCCCCACCCTCGTGGGCCCCTCGCAGCTCCACCGACCTACTTCTTTCGCCTATATATACTCTTATACCCTGAAACCATCGGGGAGAGCCACGAAACACCTTTTCCACCGCCGCAACCTTCTGTACCCGTGAGATCCCATCTTGAGGCCTTTTCCGGCGCTCCGCCGGAGGGGGATTCGATCACGGAGGGCTTCTACATCAACACCATAGCCTCTCCGATGATGTGTGAGTAGTTTACCACAGACCTTCGGGTCCATAGTTATTAGCTAGATGGCTTCTTCTCTCTCTTTAGATCTCAATACAAAGTTCTCCTCGATCTTCTTGGAGATCTATTCGATGTAATTCTTTTTGCGGTGTGTTTGTCGAGATCCGATGAATTGTGGGTTTAAGATCAAGTTTATCTATGAACAATATTTGATTCTTCTCTGAATTCTTATATGCATGATTTGATATCTTTGCAAGTCTCTTTGAATTATCAGTTTGGTTTGGCCTACTAGATTGATCTTTCTTGCAATGGGAGAAGTGCTTAGCTTTGGGTTCAATCTTGCGGTGCTCGATCCCAATGACAGAAAGGGAACTGACACGTATTGTATTGTTGCCATCGAGGATAAAAAGATGGGGTTTATATCATATTGCTTGAGTTTATCCCTCTACATCATGTCATCTTGCCTAATGCGTTACTCTGTTCTTATGAACTTAATACTCTAGATGCATGCTGGATAGCGGTCGATGTGTGGAGTAATAGTAGTAGATGCCGAATCGTTTTGGTCTACTTGTCACGGACGTGATGCCTATGTTTATGATCATGCCTAGATATTCTCATAACTATGCACTTTTTTATCAATTGCTCGACAGTAATTTGTTCACCCACCGTAATATTTTCTATCTTGAGAGAAGCCACTAGTGAAACCTATGGTCCCCGGGTCTATTTAACATCATATTAGTCTCCCGTCAACTAGCTATTTCTTTCGCCGTTTACTTTGCAATCTTTACTTTCCAATCTATACAACAAAAATACCAAAAATATTTATCTTATTATCTTTATCATATCTCACTTTTGCAAGTGGCTGTGAAGGGATTGAAAAACCCTTTACCGCGTTGGTTGCAAGGTTCTTGATTGTTGGTGCAGGTACTAGGCGACTTGCGTGTAGTCTCCTACTCGATTGATACCATGGTTCTCAAAAACTGAGCGAAATACTTACGCTACTTTGCTTCATCACCCTTTCCTCTTCAAGGGAAAACCAACACATGCTCAAGAGGTAGCAAGAAGGATTTCTGGCGCCGTTGCCGGGGAGATCTACGCCAAGTCAAGACACACCAAGTACCCATCACAAACTCTTATCCCTCGCATTACATTATTTGCCATTTGCCTCTCGTTTTCCTCTCCCCCACTTCACCTTTGCCGTTTTATTCGCCCTTTTTCCGTTCGCCTCTTTTCGCTTGCTTCTTCTTTGCTTGTGTGTTGGATTGTTTGTCACGATGGCTCAAGATAATACTAAATTGTGTGACTTTTCCAATACCAACAATAATGATTTTATTAGCACTCCGATTGCTCCTACTACCGATGCTGACTCTTGTGAAATCAATACCGCTTTGTTGAATCTTGTTATGAAAGATCAGTTTTCTGGCCTTCCTAGTGAAGATGCCGCTACCCATCTGAACAACTTCGTTGATTTGTGTGATATGCAAAATAAGAATGATGTGGATAATGATATTTTTAAATTGAAGCTATTTCCGTTTTCGCTTAAAGATCGTGCTAAAACTTGGTTCTCTTCTTTGCCTAAAAATAATATTGATTCATGGAATAAGTGCAAAGATGCTTTTATCTCTAAGTATTTTCCTCCCGCTAAGATCATCTCTCTTAGAAACGATATTATGAATTTTAAGCAACTTGATCATGAGCATGTTGCACAAGCTTGGGAGAGGATGAAATTAATGATACGTAATTGCCCTACACATGGTTTGAATTTATGGATGATTGTACAATTTTTTTATGCTGGATAGAATTTTGCTTCTAGAAATCTTTTAGATTCGGTCGTGGGAGGCACTTTTATGGAAATCACTTTAGGAGAAGCTACTAAACTCCTAGATAATATTATGGTTAATTATTCTCAATGGCACATCGAAAGATCTACTAGTAAAAAGGTTCATGCGACAGAAGAGATTAATGTTTTGAGTGGAAAGATGGATGAACTTATGAGGTTGTTTGCTAACAAGAGTGCTTCTTTTGATCCTAATAATATTCCTTTGTCTACTTCGATTGAAAATAATAATGAACCTATGGATGTGAATTTTGTTGGTAGGAGCAATTTTGGTAATAACGCGTATAGAGGAAATTTTAATTCTAGGCCATTCCCTAGTAATTCCTCCAATAATTATGGTAATTCCTGTAACAACTCTTACGGAAATTTTAATAAGATGCCCTCTGATTTTGAGACTAGTGTTAATGAATTTATGATTTCTCAAAAGAATTTCAATGCTTTGCTTGAAGAAAAATTGCCAAAGATTGATGAGTTGGCTAGGAACGTGGATAGAATTTCTCTTGATGTTGATTCTTTGAAACTTAGATCTATTCCACCTAAGCATGATATCAATGAGTCTCTCAAAGCCATGAGAATTTCCATTGATGAGTGCAAAGAAAGAACCGCTAGGATGCGTGCTAAAAAGGATTGCTTTGTAAAAGCGTGTTCTTCTAGTTTCCATGATAATAATGATGAAGATCTAAAAGTGATTGATGTGTCCCCTATTAAATCTTTGTTTTCCAATATGAATCTTGATAAAGATGGGACTGGAGATGAGTCAACTTTAGTTAAAAGGCGTCCCAATGATTCGGAGTTTTTAGATCTTGATGCAAAAATTGGTAAAAGTGGGATTGAAGAGGTCAAAACTTTACATAGCAATGAGCCCACTATTTTGGATTTCAAGGAATTTAATTATGATAATTGTTCTTTGATAGATTGTATTTCCTTGTTGCAATCTGTGTTAAATTCTCCTCATGCTTATGCTCAAAATAAAGCTTTTACCAAACATATCGTTGATGCTTTAATGCAATCTTATGAAGAAAATCTTGAATTAGAAGTTTCTATTCCTAGAAAACTTTATGATGAGTGGGAACCTACTATTAAAATTAAAATTAAAGATCATGAATGCTATGCTTTATGTGATTTGGGTGCTAGTGTTTCCACGATTCCAAAAACTTTGTGTGATGTGCTAGGTTTCTGTGAATTTGTGGATTGTTCTTTAAATTTGCATCTTGCGGATTCCACTATTAAGAAACCTATGGGGAGGATTAATGATGTTCTTATTGTTGCAAATAGGAATTATGTGCCCGTAGATTTCATTGTTCTTGATATAGATTGCAATCCTACTTGTCCTATTATTCTTGATAGACCTTTCCTTACAGCGATTGGTGCAATTATCGATATGAAAGAAGGAAATATTAGATTCCAATTTCCGTTAAGGAAAGCCATGGAACACTTTCCTAGGAAGAAAATTAAATTACCTTATGAATCTATTATGAGAGCCACTTATGGATTGCATACCAAAGATGATGATACCTACATCTATTCTTGTTTTATGCCTAGCTAGGGGCGTTAAACGATAGCGCTTGTTGGGAGGCAACCCAATTTTATTTTTGTTTCTTGCTTTTTGTTTCTGTTTAGTAATAAATAAATCATCTATCCTCTGTTATGATTGTGTTTTTTATGTTTAATTAGTGTTTGTGCCAAGTAAAGCCTTTAGGATCTTCTTGGATGATTGTTGTTTGATCTTTCTGAAAAAAAACAGAAAGTATGCGCTCACTAGAATAATTTTCATTTTTTACCAGAGATCGATAAAATACCAATTCCAACTGCAGTAGATCAATATATTAAGTATTTAGGACATCCTAATTTCTCAGGATTTTCGGAGTTACATAAGTATTCGAAACCTACAGATTACTACAGATTGTTCTGTTTTTGACAGATTCTGTATTTCGTGTGTTGTTTGCTTGTTTTGATGAATCTATGGCTAGTATCGGGAGGTATGAACCATAGAGAAGTTGGAATATAGTAGGTTTAATACTAATATAAATAAATAATGAGTTAATTACAGTACCTTAAAGTGGTGATTTGTTTTCTTATACTAACGGAGCTCATGAGATTTTTTGTTGAGTTTTGTGTTGTGAAGTTTTCAAGTTTTTGGGTAAATATTTGATGGATTTTGGAATAAGGAGTGGCAAGATCCTAAGCTTGGGGATGCCCAAGGCACCCAAGGTAAAATTCAAGGACAACCATAAGCCTAAGCTTGGGGATGCCCCGGAAGGTATACCCTCTATAATCTTTGTCCATCGGTAACTTTACTTGAGGCTATATTTTTATTCACCACATGATATGTGTTTTGCTTGGAGCGTCTTGTATGATTTGAGTCTTTGCTTTTTAGTTTACCACAATCATCCTTGCTGTACACACCTTTTGGAGAGACACACATGAATCGGAATTTATTAGAATACTCTTTGTGCTTCACTTATATCTTTTGAGCTAGATAATTTTGCTCTAGTGCTTCACTTATATCTTTTAGAGCACGGTGGTGGTTTCATTTTATAGAAATTATTGATCTCTTTGGGTAAAGATTTGATGGATTTTGGAATAAGGAGTGGCAAGATCCTAAGCTTGGGGATGCCCAAGGCACCCAAGGTAAAATTCAAGGACAACCATAAGCCTAAGCTTGGGGATGCCCTGGAAGGTATACCCTCTATAATCTTTGTCCATCGGTAACTTTACTTGAGGCTATATTTTTATTCACCACATGATATGTGTTTTGCTTGGAGCGTCTTGTATGATTTGAGTCTTTGCTTTTTAGTTTACCACAATCATCCTTGCTGTACACACCTTTTGGAGAGACACACATGAATCGGAATTTATTAGAATACTCTTTGTGCTTCACTTATATCTTTTGAGCTAGATAATTTTGCTCTAGTGCTTCACTTATATCTTTTAGAGCACGGTGGTGGTTTCATTTTATAGAAATTATTGATCTCTCATGCTTCACCTATATTATTTTGAGAGTCCTTTAGAATAGCATGGTAATTTCCTTTGGCTATAAAATTAGTCTTAATATGATAGGCATCCAAGATGGGTATAATAAAAACTTTCATATAGAGTGCATTGAATACCATGAGAAGTTTGATACTTGATGATTGTTTTTAGATATGAAGATGGGAATATTAGAGTCATGCTAGTTGAGTAGTTGTGAATTTGAGAAATACTTGTGTTAGAGTTTGCAAGTCCCATAGCATGCACGTATGGTGAACGTTGTGTGACAAATTTGAAGCATGAGGTGTTTCTTTGATTGTCCTCCTTATGAGTGGTGGTTGGGGACAAGCGATGGTCTTTCCTACCAATATATCCCCCTAGGAGCATGCGCGTAATGCTTGGTTTTTGATGACTTGTAGATTTTTGCAATAAGTATGTGAGTTCTTTATGACTAATGTTGAGTCCATGGATTATACGCACTCTCACCTTCCCATCATTGCTAGCCTCTTCGATATCGTGCATTGCCCTTTCTCACCTTGAGAGTTGGCGCAAACTTTGTCGGTGCATCCAACCCCCGTGATATGATACGCTCTATCACACATAAACCTCCTTATATCTTCCTCAAAATAGCCACCATACCTACCTATTATGGCATTTCCATAGCCATTCCGAGATATATTGCCATGCAACTTTCCATTGTTACGTTTATTATGGCACGCTTCATCATTGTCATATTGCCTTGCATGATCATGTAGTGACATCGTATTTGTGGCAAAGCCACCATGCATAATTTCATACATGTCACTCTTGATTCATTGCCCATCCCGGTACACTGCCGGAGGCATTCATATAGAGTCATACTTTGTTCTAGTATCGAGTTGTAATCTTTGAGTTGTAAATAAATAGAAGTGTGATGGCCCGTCAGCCTGCTTCGCCACTCGGACGGCCAGCCGTGAACCGCCCTGTCCGCGTCGCCACACTGCCGGCTGTGCCAAGCCGGCTGGACTGCCTCCTGCTCCGACCCTGGCCGGCAGGCGAGCCGGCCCATCCGCCTCGACGCCCGTTCGGTCGGACCCGACCGACCGGGACCTGCTTCGAGCACCCGGAGGCTCGAAGGCTACCCCCAGCGGGTTGATGACCCACAAGTGTAGGGGATCTATCGTAGCCTTTTCGATAAGTAAGAGTGTCGAACCCAACGAGGAGCAGAAGGAAATGATAAGCGGTTTTCAGCAAGGTATTCTCTACAAGCACTTAAATTATAGGTAACGATAGTTTTGTGATAAGGTAGATTGTAACGAGCAACAAGTAATGAAAGTAAATAAGGTGCAACAAGATGGCCCAATCCTTTTTGCAGCAAAGTACAAGCCTAGACAAACTCTTATATGAAGAAAAGCGCTCCCGAGGACACATGGGAATTATCGTCAAGCTAGTTTTCATCACGTTCATATGATTCGCGTTCGGTACATTGATAATTTGATATGTGGGTGGACTGGTGCTTGGGTACTGTCCTTTCTTGGACAAGCATCCCACTTATGATTAACCCCTATTGCAAGCATCCGCAACTACAAAGGAAGTATTGAGGTAAACCTAACCATAGCATGAAACATATGGATCCAAATCAGCCCCTTACGAAGCAACTCAAAAACTAGGGTTTAAGCTTCTGTCACTCTAGCAACCCATCATCTACTTATTACTTCCCAATGCCTTCCTCTAGGCCCGAACAATGGTGAAGTGTCATGTAGTCAACATTCACATAACACCACTAGAGGAAAGACAATATACATCTCATCAAAATATCGAACGAATACCAAATTCACATGACTACTAATAGCAAGACTTCTCCCATGTCCTCAGGAACAAACGTAACTACTCACAAAGCATATTCATGTTCATAATCAGAGGGGTATTAATATGCATAATGGATCTGAACATATGATCTTCCACCAAGTAAACCAACTAGCATCAACTACAAAGAGTAATCAACACTACTAGCAACCCACATGCACCAATCTGAGGCTTTGGGACAAAGATTGGATACAAGAGATGAACTAGGGTTTGAGAGGAGATGGTGCTGGTGAAGATGTTGATGGAGATTGACCCCCTCCCAATGAGAGGATCGTTGGTGATGACGATGGTGATGATTTCCCCCTCCCGGAGGAAAGTTTCCCCGGCAGAACAGCTCCGCTGGAGCCCTAGATTGGTTCCGCCAAGGTTCCGCCTCGTGGCGGCGGAGTTTCGTCCCGTAAGCTTGCTCCTTATTTTTTCTCGGACGAAAGACTTCATATAGCATAAGATGGGCACCGGAGGCCTGCCAGGGGGCCCACGAGGCAAGGGGCGCGCCCAGGGGGGTAGGGCACGCCCCCCACCCTCGTGGCCAGGGTGTGGGCCCCTCTAGTATTTTCTTCGCTAAGTACTTTTTATATATTCTGAAAATAACTCCCGTGGAGTTTCAGGACTTTTGGAGATGTGCAGATAGGTCTCCAATATTTGCTCCTTTTCCAGCCCAGAATTCCAGTTGCCGGCATTCCCCCTCTTCATGTAAACCTTGTAAAATAAGAGAGAATAGGCATAAGTAGTGTGACATAATGTGTGATAACAGTCCATAATGCAATAAATATCAATATGAAAGCATGATGCAAAATGGACGTATCAACTCCCCCAAGCTTAGACCTCGCTTGTCCTCAAGCGGAAGTCGATAACGATAAATATGTCCACATGTTTAGAGATAGAGGTGTCGATAAAATAAAATACGGACATGAGAGCATCATGATCATTCTTATAACAGCAACATACATATATATTGTCATATGATCTCTTATGCTAAAGTAACAATTCAATCACAATTTCAAGTATGAATCATAAACTTTATTGAAAACTAACAACTACAATCTCATTCATTGAAGCATGTAGCGACCAGACCTCAAACAGTCTGATCTCTGTGCATCAGTGTCATCCCTGGATCGGTAATGCTGACACACACAGTACTTGAAGGATTTATAACAGAGTAGCAATCACACACTTATTACATTGAATGTCTCAAAAGAGAACTTATTACAATAAATATGGCTTAAGGCCATCTAATACGACAACAGCGGAAGGCTTGGAAGATAAAGTGAGTCCATCAACTCCAACGGCATCACTGAGTGAAAGACCACGACCTAAGGCACCTTACTCGTCGTCTGAAAAGTCTGCAACATGATACGTTGCAGCCCGAAACGGGTCAGCACATGGAATATGCTGGCAGTGTAACACAAGAGAGTAATGAACATAATAAAGCTATCACTACATGCATATATGGCTGGCGGAGGCTGTATGGTTATTAGGTTTTGCGAAAAGCCAATTTTTCCCTACTGTAAAGGAATATATTCTATTTAACTACAAAGTTGGTTGAAAACATTGAGAATGGTAAACCCCATCTCAATCCCAATTAAAAGTAATTAATAACCCCATCAAATTATATTTAAGAGTGATGAGATCCACATGATAATCCAAGAACTAGATACTCAAGATGTCCATAACCGGGGACACGGCTAACCATGATTAGTTTGTACACTCTGCAGAGGTTTGTGCACTTTTCCCCACAAGACTTGATCTCCTCCGTTGGATTTCTCGCACTACATAATGTTTGAGAAACGGATGACCGAGACACAGTCTTTCCGAAGAGGTCCCCTTAACCGATAGATAGGCCTGTACACCTACAATCCCCTACATCTGCTAGCCCATCATGGAAAGGTTTCCCACAACTTACTCAACTATGCCAGAGCCCATAATGGCATGTGGCTGCACACGGAAGTTTCTAGCATGAATAATCTTATGATCCCTTTGAGCCTGGGTGGCAGTCCATAGGAGAATCACACGGTACCCCGGGATTTCCAAAAATACAGGCAACACTGGGTTCCCCAGGTGCCTCAATCCACCCAGATGTGTATTAAAGTTGCCACCTTAAGTTAACCATTAATTAACAATACTCACATCTGTCATGAATACACTCAAACCCAAACCACGTCTACGAGCATAGCATAGCAATATAAGCAACGTAGAAGTAACTCCCATAGGTTTGATAATAAACAGGTGAATAGGTACTACCTCATCTACTTCCCAACCCACAATTTTGACAGATCCTTAACCATGCAATTGTTTGAGGGTTGATCTAATGCAATAAAAACTGGGTAGTAAAGAGGTATGGTCAAAGTGTTACTTGCCTTGCTGATGATCCGTGAAACCTAGAGACTCGTAGTAGCACGCTTCGCACTCCAGGTACTCTATCGCAATCAAACAAGCATACAATAAGCAATCAAGCAAGAAGCACGGGTAAAACTCAAATAAGAATATCTAACCAGAAAGTTCAACTTAAGAACTCCGGTTTGCAAAAAGAATCAAATTAAACGAAGCAACGAAACTCAAACAGCGAAAGAAACGAGCTCCGATTACTAATCTGGACTAAAGTCAAATTTTACAGTAGCAAAAACTTGTTTAATTTGGTTAAACAGAAAGAGGGCTTCGAGACGAAACTCTAGGCGCTTGAATCGCCTGATTCCGATAAACGAGCGAAAAGATAAACTTAAACGAAAATCGGATCAGAAATCACGATCGAAAATAATCACGATAAATCCGAGAAAATGAAAAACTGACGAAGAGGCTAACGAACGAACGTTCGCTGTCTGTGACTAACAGACGAAAACCGTTCGTTAAAACGAACGTACGGACGAACGTCCGCTAAATAACTAAACCGAAAAAAACCGAACCGGATCTAAAAAAACAGATCTAGGGTTTTGAAAAAAACCGATCGGTTTTGTCGCGAAAACCGAGGCAGCGGCGCCGACTACCTCCGGCGAGGTCCGGCGAATGGCGGCGGCGGCGGGCTCCAGCGGCAGCGCGCGGGTGCGGCGGCGGCGCTAGGGTTCGCAGGGCGCGGGTGGGCTGCGGCGGCGGGGCTGGTGGGCTTCGCGGCTCGGCCGGCGCGGCTTATAAAGCCCCCCCCCCCCCCGAGCGGAGTCCCGCTCGGGTACGGCCCGGAGTCGGTTGACTTTTTTTTAAATAATTCCAACGTGCAGAAAAAGAAAGAAAGGAAATACTAAACGGACACCAAAAATCCCGAAATAAATTTTCCCCGTCCTCTAAAAATATGCCGGAGAAGGTGAACATTTATTTGGGCCTAAAATGCAATTTTGAAAAACGCATTTTTTTCCTAATTCAAATAAAATAGCAACAAAACTCCGAATAAAACCTTATTTGATTTTAATATTAAATCTCCAATATCTCTTTATTTTGAGGAAGTCATTTTATCCTCTCTCTTTTATTTTTATAAAAGAAATATTCGAAGAGAAAATAATTAAAATCAAACGATCCTCTTTTCAAAATTTGAGAAAAACTCAAATATGAAAATAACGAAATTCCCAACTCTCTCTATGGGTCCTTCAATTGCATAGAATTTCTAGGATCAAGCCAAAATGCAATAAAATATGATATGCAATGATGATCTAATGTATAATATTCCAAATTGAAAATTTGGGATGTTACAAACCTACCCCCCTTAAGATGAATCTCGCCCTCGAGATTCGGGTTGGCTAGAAAATAGGTGAGGGTAATCCTTCCGTAGGTCTTCCTCTCATTCCCAGGTGGCTTCATCTTCGGTATGGTGACTCCACTGAACCTTGCAAAACTTGATAACTTTGCTGCGTGTGACTCGGCTAGCAAAATCAAGAATCTTGACTGGCTTCTCCTCATAGGTCAAATCGCTATCCAACTATATCGCTTCCAGTGGCACTGTATCTCTCAGAGGGATATCAGCCATCTCTGCGTGGCACTTCTTCAACTGAGAAACGTGGAACACATCGTGAACTCCTGACAATCCTTCGGGCAATTCCAACTTGTAAGCAACTTCTCCCATACGTTCCAAAACTTGTATGGTCCCACAAAACGTGGTGCTAACTTTCCCTTAACTCCAAAGCGCTTCACTCCTCGAAGTGGCGATACACGAAGATACACTCTGTCTCCAACTTCGTAAACTGTCTCCTTGCGTTTAGAATCCGCATAACTCTTCTGCCTGGACTGGGCTACCTTGAGTCTATCGCGAATCAGCTTAACCTTCTCTTCAGACTCTTTAATCAAATCTGGTCCAAACAACTGTCGGTCTCCAACTTCATCCCACAACAACGGTGTCCTGCACCTCCTTCCGTACAATGCTTCGAAAGGGGCCATCTTCAAACTGGCTTGATAGCTGTTGTTGTAAGAGAACTCTGCGTAAGGCAAATTATCGTCCCAACTAGATCCATAGTCTAGTGCACAAGCTCTCAACATGTCCTCCAGAATCTGATTGACTCTCTCAGTCTGTCCATCTGTCTGCGGGTGAAAAGCTGTACTGAACTCTAGCCTGGTTCCCAAAGTTTCATGCAACTGATTCCAAAACTTTGAGGTAAACTGGGTTCCTCTATCTGATACAATGGTCCTCGGAACTCCATGCAAACATACGATCCTGGTCATGTATATCTTTGCCAACTTAGCACTGGTGTAAGTGGTCTTCACTGGGATGAAATGAGCTACTTTCGTCAAACGATCGACTACAACCCATATCGAGTCATAGCCTGAACGAGTCCTGGGCAATCCCGTGATAAAATCCATGCCTAGCTTATCCCACTTCCATTCGGGTATCGGCAATGGTTGTAGCAATCCTGCTGGCTTCTGATGCTCTGCCTTCACTCTCTGACATACATCACAAACTGCTACATACTCCGCAATATCCTTCTTCATTCCGGTCCACCAGAAACTATCCTTCAAATCCAGATACATCTTGGTATTTCCTGGGTGAATCGAATATGGCGAATCATGGGCCTCCTGCAAAATCAGCTTCCTGATCTCCTGATCATTTGGCACATATACGCGGTCCTCAAACCATAAGGTATCGTGCTCATCCTCACGAAATCCTTTAGCCTTTCCTTTGCTCATCCTTTCCTTTATCTCGGCTATCTCCTTGTCCGTCTTCTGAGCTTCTCTGATCTTATCCATCAAAGTAGATTGAATCTCCAATGCTGCAACATAGCCTCTCGGAACTATCTCCAAACATAGCTCGCGAAGTCCTCTGCTAACTCCTTGGGTAACTCTCCGGTCATGAGTGTATTGACATGACTCTTGCGGCTCAACGCATCGGCTACTACGTTAGCCTTTCCGGGATGATAATGCAACTTCATATCATAATCCTTAATGAGTTCCAATCATCTCCTCTGCCTGAGATTCAACTCCTTCTGCGTGAAGATATACTTCAAACTCTTGTGATCCGTGTATACCTCACAATGGTTTCCGATGAGAAAATGTCTCCAAGTCTTCAATGCATGCACTACGGCTGCTAACTCCAAATCATGCGTAGCATAATTTAACTCATGGGGTTTAAGCTGTCGTGAGGCATATGAAACAACTCTTCCCTCCTGCATAAGTACGGCTCCAAGTCCTCGACGAGAAGCGTCGCAATACACTTCATAATCCTTGCGTTGATCTGGCAGAATCAACACTGGTGATGTAACCAAGCGTTTCTTCAACTCCTGAAAACTGGCCTCACATTCCTCAGTCCATTTGAACTTGGTGTCCTTCTTTAACAACTCCGTCATAGGCTTTGCAATCTTCGAGAAATTCTCAATGAACCTCCGGTAGTATCCTGCGAGTCCAAGAAAACTCCGGATCTCTCCAACTGACGTGGGTGCCTCCCAATTTGTCACAGTGACAACTTTGGTGGGGTCTACCGCTATTCCTTCTCCGGATATAACATGTCCAAGGAATCCAACTTCCTTCAACCAAAACTCACACTTGCTGAACTTGGCGTATAGCTGATGTTCTCTGAGCTTCCCGAGTACCAAACGCAAATGCTCTTGATGCCCCTCTTCCTTCTTCGAGTAGACCAGAATATCATCAATGAACACCACAACGAACTTATCCAAAAACTCCATAAACACCTTGTTCATCATGTTCATAAAATAGGCAGGTGCGTTAGTCAGGCCAAATGACATAACGGTATACTCATATAGCCCGTACCTTGTGGTAAAAGCTGTCTTAGGTATATCCTGCTCTCGAATCTTCAGTTGGTGGTATCCTGATCGCAGATTGATCTTGGAAAACACCTTAGCTCCATGCAGCTGATCAAACAAATCATTTATCATTGGCAGTGGGTACTTGTTCTTGATCGTCACCTCATTCAATCCTCGATAGTCAACAACCATCCTTAACGATCCATCCTTCTTCTCCACTATAAGTACTGGTGATCCCCAAGGTGACGAACTTGGGCGAATATATCCTTTATCCAATAACTCCTTAATCTACTTCTTAATTTCCTCCAAATCCTGTGCGGGCATCCTGTATGGTCTCTTAGATATTGGCCCTGTGCCTGGCAAAAGCTTAATCAAAAACTCGATGTCTCTATCCAGTGGCATGCCTGGCGACTCTTCTGGAAATACATCCGGGAAATCCTTCACCACTGGTACTTCCTCCTGTACAACTCCCGATAAGGAATTTACTTGGGTCCTATTCGGCGCATGCTGGGATACATACTTGATCCTTCTTCCTTCTAAGGTGGTGAGCAAAATTGACTTACTGGCGCAATCGATGTTTCCTCCATACATCGATAGCCAATCCATACCCAGAATCACATCCAAACCTTGCGACTCCAAAATTATCAAGTTAGAGGGGAAAACATGACTACCTATGGTTAATGGCAACTGAAAACATCCACTGCTTGCCATATACTCGGCTCCGGGTGAGGTTACTAGCATGGGTGTCTTAAGAACTCTAGTGGGCAACTTATACTTATCCACAAATCCCCTTGATATGTATGAATGTGATGCACCAGTATCGAAAAGTACGACTGCAGTAAATGACTTAACCAAAAACTTACCTATTACTGCATCTGGCTGGGCTTCAACCTCCTCCATGTTAACGTGGTTCACTTGCCCCCTGTTGACAGGGTTGGGCTTCTTCCCAGAACTTCCATTGCCATTTCCATTCTTAGCTTCAGGACATTCATTAGCGTAGTGTCCGGTCTTCTGGCACTTGTAGCAAGTAACATGGCTTAAATCTTTCTTGGCGGGGGTTGATGGGTTTGAACGGTTCTGTCCGTTGCTTCCTCCATTACCATTCACGTTCTTGTAGCCACTATGGTTGTGCGAACTCCCTCCAGGATGATTGTGACCACCATGGTTATGCCGAAGGGGTCATCCCGGGTTCGGGGGTAAAACGGGGTCTCTGCTGAGTTCCAGATTTATACTTCCCCTGTCCATACTTCCTCTTGCGGTTATCAATCTGCTGCTGCTTCCCTTCAATCATGAGAGCTCTATCTACCAACTCCTGGTAGTTATTGAAATTTTCTACCATCAACTGCATGCTCAGCTCATCATTCAATCCTTCCAAAAACTTCTCCTGCTTAGTTGCATCTGTAGCGACGTCATCTGGGGCATAACGTGCTAGCTTACTAAAGTCATCAACATACTGGCCAACTGTGCGTCCTCCTTGGCGTAAGTTGCGAAACTCACGCTTCTTCATGGCCATAGCTCCTGTTGATACATGGGCAGTGCGAAAGGCCTGCTGGAACTGGTCCCATGTAACAGTGGCTATAGGATAGGTGACAGTGTAATTCTTCCACCATGAGGCTGCTGATCCATCCAATTGGTGCGCGGCAAAGCGCACCTTCTCAGCATCTGTGCATCCTGCAGTGGTTAACTCCCTTCCAATCCTGTGGAGCCAATCATCTGCAACTATTGGCTCGGTGCTACTGGAGAACACCGGCTGCTGCAACCTCAGAAAACGGGCTAAGTTGTCAACTGGGGGTGGTGGTGGTGGGTTGTTGTTGTTGCCTTGGTTCTGAACTAACAACTGCATCAAGGTATTCTGCTGCTGGATCAACTGAGTGAGCTCCAGTGGAAAGGTAAATCTAGGGTCATGTCTCGGAGGCATCTGAGGGTTTAGAGGGAAGAGAATAGAATAGAATGAAGTCTAGTGAGAAAACACTACCCATATGCACATGAGACAAACACAAACATATCACTCAATCAATCAAGCAAGGCATACATTCGGTCTAGAACTATCGTTACAAAAGTGCTCGGACTATACTATTTACATGGTGGAATACTACTACTGATATGGTGGTCGACTAGAAAAATTGATCGGTCGAAGACTCCATGATATCTGCGCCAGCTTCATCAACATAGTCATCATTGCTATCGTTGGGGTCCAAGTCGGTGTCGTCGATGATGATGTAGTCTTCAGAACGAATTTCCTTGGGTTCGTCGTCTTCTCCTCCTGGCGCAGGGTCTCCCATGAACACTCCTAGCTTCCTTGCCAGGTCGTCATTCTTCTCCACTAGTATGATGATTTCCTCCTCATAATCTTCGCGAGTAGCCTTGAGTTCTTCTTCCAGCTCCGTGATCCTTGTCATTGCCTTCTTCAGATCTATCATGCCTGCGCACATCTGATTCTCCTGGCGGCGAATATGCTGGTTTAACTCCTGGATGAAAGCTGCAATGATCTATCCTTCCTGGTGCTGATCATCTCCCATTGCTCATCTCGGCGCCCACAAATCTGGTAGATAGTATCCTTGAGATCCTTGTGGTAAACTTCTCCAATGCGTCCCATGGTGATGTGGGCTACCATACTCTTTCCTAGACTCCAGGTTGGTGCATCAAAGGAAAACTCTATGGGCTTAGTGACTGGCGTAAATGTCCTTCCTGGAACTTGAACTTGAATCATCCAGCGCTCCTCTTCTGGTAAAGTGGCGTTGTAAGTCCCGGTGAAGCTTGGTATTCCAATGTTCAGGTACCTAGTGACTTCCTTCAAGTGTCGTCCAAAGGGGGTGTCTTCATCCGGTTGTGCAAACTTGTTCCTTGCGTCCGCCATCCTAAAGAGTAGAAAATGGAGAGGAGTTAGAAATGAGAAGAGAGTAGTGATCTAGGGCTTTAGCTTAGTGGTCGTGTCCAGTCAGCGTGTGCTCTGATACCATCTTGTAGCGACCAGACCTCAAACAGTCTGATCTCTATGCATCAGTGTCATCCCTGGATCGGTAATGCTGACACACACAGTACTTGAAGGATTTATAACAGAGTAGCAATCACACACTTATTACATCGAATGTCTCAAAAGAGAACTTATTATAATAAATATGGCTTAAGGCCATCTAATATGATAACAGCGGAAGGCTTGGAAGATAAAGTGAGTCCATCAACTCCAACGGCATCACTGAGTGAAAGACCACGACCTAAGGCACCTTACTCGTCGTCTGAAAAGTCTGCAACATGATACGTTGCAGCCCGAAACGGGTCAGCACATGGAATATGCTGCCAGTGTAACACAAAAGAGTAATGAACATAATAAAGCTATCACTACATGCATATATGGCTGGTGGAGGCTGTATGGTTATTAGGTTTTGCGAAAAGCCAATTTTCCCTACTGCAAAGGAATATATTCTATTTAACTACAAAGTTGGCTGAAAACATTGAGAATGGTAAACCCCATCTCAAACCCAATTAAAAGTAATTAATAACCCAATCAAATTATATTTAAGCGTGATGAGATCCACATGATAATCCAAGAACTAGATACTCAAGATGTCCATAACCGTGGACATGGCTAACCATGATTAGTTTGTACACTCTGCAGAGGTTTGTGCACTTTTCCCCACAAGACTCGATCTCCTCCGTTGGATTTCTCGCACTTCATAATGTTTGAGAAATGGATGACCGAGACACAGTCTTTCCGAAGAGGTCCTCTTAACCGATAGATAGGTCGGTACACCTACAATCCCCTACATCTGCTAGCCCATCATGGAAAGGTTTCCCACAACTCACTCAACTATGCCAGAGCCCATAATGGCATGTGGCTGCACACGGAAGTTTCCAGCATGAATAATCTTATGATCCCTTTGAGCCTGGGTGGCAGTCCATAGGAAAATCGCACGGTACCCCGGGATTTCCAAAAATACAGGCAATCACTGGGTTCCCCAGGTGCCTCAATCCACCCAGATGTGTATTAATGTTGCCACCTTAAGTTAACCATTAATTAACAACTCACATCTGTCATGGATGCACTCAAACCCAAACCACATCTACTAGCATAGCATAGCAATATAAGCAACGTAGAAGTAACTCCCAGGTTTTGATAATAAACAGGTGAATAGGTACTACCTCATCTACTTCCCAAACCCACAATTTATTCAGATCCTAACCATGCAATTGTTTGAGGATTGATCTAATGCAATAAAACTGGGTAGTAAAGAGGTATGATCAAAGTGTTACTTGCCTTGCTGATGATCCGTGAAACCTAGAGACTCGTAGTAGCACGCTTCGCACTCCGGGTACTCTATCGCAATCAAACAAGCATACAATAAGAAATCAAGCAAGAAGCACGGGTAAAACTCAAATAAGAATATCTAACAAGAAAGTTCAACTTAAGAACTCCGGTTTGCAAAAAGAATCAAATTAAACGAAGCAACGAAACTCAAACAGCGAAAGAAACAAGCTCCGATTACTAATCTGGACTAAAGTCAAATTTTACAGTAGCAAAAACTTGTTTAAGTTGGTTAAACAGAAAGAGGGCTTCGAGACGAAACTCTAGGCGCTTGAATCGCCTGATTCCGATAAACGAGCGAAAAGATAAACTAAAACAAAAATCGGATCAGAAATCACGATCGAAAATAATCACGATAAATCCGAGAAAAAGAAAATCTGACGAACAGGTTAACGAACGAACGTTCGCTATCTGTGACTAACGGACGAAAACCGTTCGTTAAAACGAACGTACGGACGAACGTCCGCTAAATAACTGAACCGAAAAAAGTCGAACCGGATCTAAAAAAACAGATCTAGGGTTTCGAAAAAAATCGATCGGTTTTCTCGCGAAACCGAGGCGGCGGCGGCGACTACCTCCGGCGAGGTCCGGCGAACGGCGGCGGGGCGGATCCGGTGGCGGCGGCGGGCTCCGGCGGGCGGCTGCGGCGGCGGCGCTAGGGTTGGCGGGGCGCGGGTGGGCTGCGGCGGCGGGGCTGGTGGGCTTCGGGGCTCGGCCCGCGCGGCTTATAAAGCCCCCCCTGAGCGGAGTCCCACTCGGGTACGGCCCGGAGTCGGTTGACTTTTTTTTAAATAATTCTGACGTGCAGAAAAAGAAAGAAAAGAAATACTAAATTGACTCCAAAAATCCCGAAATAAATTTTCCATTTCCTCTAAAAATATGCCGGACAAGGTGAACATTTATTTGGGCCTAAAACGCAATTTTGGAAAACGCAATTTTTTTCCTAATTCAAATAAAATAGCAACAAAACTCCGAATAAAACCTTATTTGATTTTAATATTAAATCTCCAATATCTCTTTATTTTGAGGAAGTCATTTTATCCTCTCTCTTTTATTTTTATAAAAGAAATATTCGAAGAGAAAATAATTAAAATCAAACGATCCTCTTTTCAAAATTTGAGAAAAACTCAAATATGAAAATAAGGAAATTCCCAACTCTCTCCGTGGGTCCTTGAGTTGCGTAGAATTTCTAGGATCAAGCCAAAATGCAATAAAATATGATATGCAATGATGATCTAATGTATAACATTCCAAATTGAAAATTTGGGATGTTACAAAGCATCTGCAATTTATCATAACATCAGAAAGAGTCAATAAGAGCTTTTCAGCAAGTCCACATACTCAACTATAATTTAGTCTTCCATGATTGCTAACACTCACGCGATATTTATGGTTATGAAGTTTTAGCCAGACACAGAGAAAGATAGGGGCTTATAGTTTTGCCTCCCAACTTTTTACCTCAAGGGTAATGTCAATAATAATAGTTCATGAAAACTCACATCCAATTAGCTATATATATCTGGATCTTTCCAACACATTGTGCTTGCCAAAGGATAAAATGTAAAAAGATAAGGTGAAGATCACCTTGACTCTTATATAAGGTAGAAGATAAAAGTAAAAGATAGGCCCTTCGTAGAGGGAAGCAGAGGTTGTCATGCGCTTTTATGGTTGGATGCACAAAATCTTAATGCAAAAGAACGTCACTTTATATTGCCACTTGTGATATGGACCTTTATTATGCAGCCCGTCGCTTTTATTTCTTCCACATCAGAAGATCGTATAAAGCTTAGTTTCTCCACATTAATAAATCATACATATTTAGAAGGCAATTTTTATTGCATGCACCGATGACAACTTACTTGAAGGATCTTTCTCAATCCATAGGTAGGTATGGTGGACTCTCGTGGCAAAACTGGGTTTAAGGGTATTTGGAAGCACAAGTAGTATTTCTACTTGGTGCAAAGAACTTGGCTAGCATGAGAGGGAAAGGCAAGCTCAACATGTTGGATGATCCATGACAATATAATTTATCTCAGATGTAAGAAAACATAACCCATTACGTTGTCTTCCTTGTCCAACATCAACTCTTTAGCATGTCATATTTTAATGAGTGCTCACAATCATAAAAGATGTCCAAGATAGTGTATTTATATGTGAAAACCTCTCTTTCAATATTACTTCTTATTAATTGCAACGATGACCAAAACTATGTTTGTCAACTTTCAACAACTTTTATTCATCATACTCTTTATATGTGAAGCCATTACTCTCCATAATATCCATATGATCTCTTTATTTCTTTTTATTCTTTCTCTTTTATTTTATTCCCTCAAGATCATAGAAAAATATCAAGCCCTTGACTCAACACTAATCTTTATTATATAGCTCACGGACTCGATTACATAGAAGGATCATAAGGCAAACTTAAAACTGGATCATACTAAAACTTTATTCTACTAGATCAAGATATTACCAAAAGGATCGAACAAAGAAAAACGGTAAAGATAAAGGTGTGATGGTGATACGATACCGGGGCACTCCCCCAAGCTTGGCAGTTGCCAAGGGGAGTGCCCATACCCGATACTCAGTTCTTCTTTGTTGGTGAAGGAGGTGTTGGTGATGATGGATAGTCGCACATCGAGTGTAGGAGATCCTCCAATTTGCGGATAATGCCCTTGAGTGCGATGATATGCTCCTTCAACAAAATATTTTCACTTGTGAGATACTTATTTTGAATGCGGGCTAACTCAATCATCTTGAAAGCTCAATCTTCGTCGGGGTAAAAAGATTGTGGTGAGGTTGAAGGATGTCTTCTTCTGCTACTGCCGGAACTTGATCCCCCATGGCCTTCTTGACCCCATCATCCTTATTGATCTCTCCGGGCTCTTCTCTCTTCAACTCTATCTTCATTAGCCAAGCATCGTTGCCCTCATTGTTGGAGGAGGAGGGAGACGACATGATTATATAATGAATTTTTATTGACAACCCTGGCAGAAAACAGCTCGAAACAAAGATAGAAGATATTTGCGTGATACGGTGGTCAAAACCTTTGGGAGATTATATAATGAATTTTTACCAACCAAAAGAAGTATCGTGCAAGAAAACGGAGTCCGGAGAGCACACGAGGTGCCCACGAGGCAGGGGGCACGCCCTCCACCCTCGTGGACGCCTCGTGTCCTTCCCGGACTACTTCTTATTTTCCTATTTTTTTATATATTCCAAAACAGAGAAAAATTGCCATTAGAACTGTTTTGGAGTAGGTTTACTTACCGTACCACGTACCTATTCCCTTTCGGAGTCTGAAACGTTTCGGAAAGTGTCCCTTATGTATTCCTCCGGTTTCAATAACATTAGTTTCAACATTTATAGGATTACCTGAGATATAATGTTTGATTCTTTGACCGTTCACCACCTTCGGATTTGTGCCTTCGAAGTTGTTGATTTTTATTGCACTGGAACGATAGACCTCCTCGATGACGTAAGGACCTTCCCATTTAGAGAGGAGTTTGCCTGCAAAAAATCTCAAATGAGAGTTGTATAGCAATACATAATCACCTACATTAAACTCACGCTTTGTATCCTGTTGTCATGCCATCTTTTAACTTTTTCTTTAAACAACTTGGCATTCTCGTAGGCCTGGGTTCTCCATTCATCAAGTGAGCTAATGTCAAATAGCCTCTTTTCACCGGCAAGTTTGAAATCATAGTTGAGCTCTTTAATAGCCCAATATGCCTTATGTTCTAGTTCGAGAGGTAAGTGACATGCTTTTCCATAAACCATTTTATACAGAGACATACCCATAGGGTTTTTATATGCAGTTCTATAGGCCCATAATGCATCATCAAGTTTCTTTGACCAATTCTTTCTAGATCTATTAACAGTCTTCTGCAAAATTAATTTGAGCTCTCTATTACTCAATTCTACTTGACCACTAGACTGTGGGTGATATGGAGATGCAATTCTATGATTAACATCATACTTAGCAAGCATTTTGCGAAAGACACCATGAATAAAATGTGAACCACCATCAGTCATTAAGTATCTAGGGACTCCAAACCTCGGAAAAATAACTTCTTTAAGCATCTTAATAGAGGTGTTATGATCAGCACTACTAGTTGGAATAGCCTCTACCCACTTAGTAACGTAATCAACAGCAACTAAAATATGTGTATACCCATTAGAGGAAGGAAACGGTCCCATATAATCAAAGCCCCAAACATCAAATGGTTCAATAACAAGCGAATAATTCATAGACATTTCTTGACGTATACTAATATTACCAATTCTTTGACGTTCATCACAAGATAAGACAAACTTACGGGCATACTTGAAGAGAGTAGGCCAATAAAAATCGGATTGCAATACCTTATGTGCAGTTCTATCTCCAGCATGGTGTCCGCCATAAGCTTTGGAGTGACACTTGCGTAAGATCTGTTCCTGTTCATGCTCAGGTATACAATGCCTAATAACACCATCTACTCCTTCTTTATAAAGATGTGGGTCATCCCAGAAGTAATGTCTTAAATCATAGAAAAACTTTTTCTTTTGCTGGTACATGAAACTAGGTGGTATAAATTTAGCAACAATGTAATTAGCATAATCAGCATACCATGGAGCAGTACGAGAAGTATTTATGATAGCTAATTGTTCATCGGGAAAACTATCATCAATAGGTAGTGGGTAATCAAGAACATTCTCTAACCTAGACAAGTTGTCTGCAACTGGGTTCTCAGCTCCCTTTCTATCAATAATATGCAAATCAAATTCTTGTAGCAAGAGAACCCATCTAATAAGTCTAGGCTTAGCATCTTTATTTTCCATAAGGTATTTAAAAGCAGCATGATCAGTGTGCATAGTTACTTTAGAATCAACAATATAAGGTCTAAACTTATCACAAGCAAAAACAACTGCTAAAAATTCTTTTTCAGTAGTAGCATAATTTCTCTGGGCATTGTCTAGAGTTTTACTAGCATATTGAATAACATTTAATTTCTTATCAACTCTTTGCCCTAGAACAGCACCTACAACATAATCATTGGCATCACACATAATTTCAAAAGGTAAATTCCAATCAGATGGCTGAACAATAGGTGCAGAGATCAATTATTTCTTAAGTATTTCAAATGCTTCTACACAATCATCATCAAAGACAAATGGTATATCTTTTTGTAATAAATTAGTCAGAGGCCGAGAAATTTTTGAGAAGTCCTTAATGAACCTCCTATAAAACCCGGCATGACCAAGGAAACTTCTTATACCTTTGATGTCCTTGGGACACGGCATCTTTCAATAGCATCAACTTTAGCTTTATCAACTTCAATACCTCTTTCAGAAATTTTATGCCCCAAGACAATGCCTTCATTAACCATAAAGTGGCACTTCTCCCAATTCAAGACAAGATTAGTTTCTTCACATCTCTGCAAAACTCGATCAAGGTTGCTCAAGCAATCATCAAAAGAGCATCCATAAACGGATAAATCATCCATGAAAACCTCACAAATCTTTTCACAAAATTCAAAGAATATAGCCATCATGCATCTTTGAAAGGTAGAAGGTGCATTACATAAACCAAAAGGCATACGTCTATAAGCAAAAGTACCGAAAGGGCAAGTAAAAGTGGTTTTTTCTTGATCTTCAGTTGACACGGGTATTTGAGAGAAACCAGAGTAACCATCTAGACAGCAAAAGTGTGTATGTTTGGATAATCTTTCTAGCATTTGATTAATAAAAGGCAAAGGGTAATGATCTTTTTTAGTAGCTTTATTAAGTTTTCGGAAATCAATTACCATCCTATAACCTATAATAATTCTTTGCGGAATCAATTCATCTTTATCATTAGGTACGACAGTAATACCTCCCTTCTTAGGGACACAATGGACAGGACTCACCCACTGACTATCAGCAACGGGATAAATTATACCTGCCTCAAGGAGCTTTAATATTTCCTTTCTTACCACTTCTTTCATCTTAGGATTTAGCCGTCATTGGTGATCAATAACTGGTTTGGCGTCTTTCTCCAAATTTATTTTGAGTTGACATAGAGTGGGACTAATGCCCTTAAGATCATCAAGAGTATATCCAATAGCAACACGGTGCTTCTTCAGAGTTTTCAATAATTTCTCTTCCTCCTTCTCTGAAAGGTTAGCACTAATAATAACAGGATATACCTTCTTTTCATCAAGATAAGCATATTTAAGAGTATCAGGTAATGGTTTAAGCTCAAACACGGGATCACCCTTGGGTGGAGGAGGATCCCCTAGAATTTCAACAGGCAAGTTGTGTTTCAGAATAGGTCCCTGTTTAAAGAATACTTCATCTATTTCCCTTCTTTCATTCATAAACATATCATTTTCATGGTCTAGCAAATATTGTTATAAAGGATCAGTAGGAGGCACGGCAATAGAAGCAAGACCAATAATTTCATCTTTACTAGGCAATTCTTTATCATGGGGTTGTCTACGAAACTTAGCAAAATTAAACTCATGAGACATATCCCCTAAACCAACAGAAACAATATCCTTATTGCAGTCTATCTTAGCATTAACAGTATTCAAGAAGGGTCTACCAAATATAGTGGGACAAAAGTCATCTTGTGGGGAACCAAGAACAAGAAAATCAGCAGGATATTTAACTTTCCCACACAAGACTTCAGCATCTCTAACAATCCCAACGGGTGAAATAGTATCTCTATTGGCAAGCTTAATTGTAACATCTATCTCTTCTATCTCAGCAGGTGCAATATCATGCATAATTTCTTTGTATAAGGAATGAGGTATTGCACTTGCACTAGCACCCATATCACATAAACCATGATAGCAATGATCTCCTATTTTAATAGAAATAACAGGCATGCCTACAACAGGTCTATGTTTATTTTTAGTATCAGGTCTAGCAATTCTAGCAGCTTCATCACAGAAGTAAATAACATGCCCATCAATATTATCAGCCAAGAGATCCTTAACCATAGCAATATTAGGTTCAACTTCAATTTGTTCAGGGGGTTTGGGTGTCTTAATATTGCTTTTGTTAACCACAGTTGAAGCTTTAGCATGACCCTTTATTCTAGCAGGGAAAGGTGGTTTCTCAATATAAGCAGTAGGAACAACAGGATCATTATAAGTGATAGTCTTTTCTTCAACTTTAATAGGTGCAACTACTTTTACTTCAATGGGAGGATTATATTTAAACCACTTCTCCTTAGGGAGATCAACATGAGTAGCAAAGGATTCACAGAAAGAAGCTACTATCTCAGAGTCAAGTCCATATTTAGTGCTAAATTCATGGAAAGCATCGGTATCCATAAAAGATTTAACACAATCAAACTTAGGTGTTATACCTGACTCCTTACCTTCGTCGAGGTCCCAATTTTCAGAGTTGCATTTAATTCTTTCCAATAAATCCCATTTGAATTCAATAGTCTTCATCATAAAAGAACTGGTACAAGAAGTATCGAGCATGGAGCGATTATTGAGAGAAAGCCGAGCATAAAATTTTGAGTAATCATTTCTCTTGAGAGCTCATGATTGGGGCATGAATATAACATTGACTTAAGCCTCCCCCAAGCTTGAGCGATGCTTTCTCCTTCGCGAGGCCAAAAATTATATATATAATTACGATCACGATGAGCAAGATGCATAGGATAAAACTTCTGATGAAATTCCAATTTCAATCGTTTGTAGTTCCATGATCCCATATCATCACATAGCCTATACCATGTCAATGCCTCTCCCTTCAAACATAAAGGGAAGACCTTCTTCTTGATAACATCCTCGGGCATACCTGCAAGCTTAAATAATCCACAAACTTCATCCACATAGATTAAGTGTAAATCGGGATTAGCTATCAGTTTCTCTATCATACCCGAAGGAATTTCAAAGTAAACATTTTCAGTAGGTTCAGTAGGTTCAGGGGTAGCTAATTGTGGTTCCGGATGAGGTGAAGATACCTCGAAAAGCCCCTCAAAGGATAATGTTCCATAGTAACAAGTGACAGTAAATTTCAGCACACTATATAAATTTTTCCTTACCAAATTCCACCTACCAAAGGCGATTCACTCCCCGACCACGGCGCCAGAAAAGAGTCTTGATGACCCACAAGTGTAGGGGATCTATCGTAGCCTTTTCGATAAGTAAGAGTGTCAAACCCAACGAGGAGCAGAAGGAAATGATAAGCGGTTTTCAGCAAGGTGTTCTCTGCAAGCACTGAAATTATAGGTAACAGATAGTTTTGTGATAAGGTAAATTGTAACGAGCAACAAGTAATGAAAGTAAATAAGGTGCAGCAAGATGGCCCAATCCTTTTTGCGGCAAAGGACAAGCCTGGACAAACTCTTATATGAAGAAAAGCGCTCCCGAGGACACATGGGAATTATCGTCAAGCTAGTTTTCATCACGTTCATATGATTCGCGTTCGGTACTTTGATAATTTGATATGTGGGTGGACCGGTGCTTGGGTACTGTCCTTTCTTGGACAAGCATCCCACTTATGATTAACCCCTATTGCAAGCATCCGCAACTACAAAAGAAGTATTGAGGTAAACCTAACCATAGCATGAAACATATGGATCCAAATCAGCCCCTTACGAAGCAACTCATAAACTAGGGTTTAAGCTTCTGTCACTCTAGCAACCCATCATCTACTTATTACTTCCCAATGCCTTCCTCTAGGCCCAAACAATGGTGAAGTGTCATGTAGTCGACGTTCACATAACACCACTAGAGGAAAGACAACATACATCTCGCCAAAATATCGAACGAATACCAAATTCACATGACTACTAATAGCAAGACTTCTCCCATGTCCTCAGGAACAAACGTAACTACTCACAAAGCATATTCATGTTCATAATCAGAGGGGTATTAATATGCATAATGGATCTGAACATATGATCTTCCACCAAGTAAACCAACTAGCATCAACTACAAAGAGTAATCAACACTACTAGCAACCCACAGGTACCAATCTGAGGCTTTGGGACAAAGATTGGATACAAGAGATGAACTAGGGTTTGAGAGGAGATGGTGCGGGTGAAGATGTTGATGGAGATTGACCCCCTCCCGATGAGAGGATTGTTGGTGATGATGATGGTGATGATTTCCCCCTCCCGGAGGAAAGTTTCACCGGTAGAACAGCTCCGTCGGAGCCCTAGATTGGTTCCGCCAAGGTTCCGCCTCGTGGCGGTGGAGTTTCGTCCCGTAAGCTTGCTCCTTATTTTTTCTCGGACGAAAGAGTTCATATAGCAGAAGATGGGCACCGGAGGCCTGCTAGGGGGCCCACGAGGCAGGGGGCGCGCCCAGGGGGTAGGGCGCGCCCCCACCCTCGTGGCCAGGGTGTGGGCCCCCTCTGGTATTTTCTTCGCTCAGTATTTTTTATATATTCTGAAAATAACTCCCGTGGAGTTTCAGGACTTTTGGAGATGTGCAGAATAGGTCACTAATATTTGCTCCTTTTCCAGCCCAGAATTCCAGCTGCCGGCATTCCCCCTCTTCATGTAAACCATGTAAAATAAGAGAGAATAGGCATAAGTATTGTGACATAATGTGTGATAACAGTCCATAATGCAATAAATATCAATATAAAAGCATGATGCAAAATGGACGTATCACGGGTGTGCCGGCGCGCTCCGCAAGCGCTGAGCCGCGCCGGCTGTCTTTGGCAACCTCCGCCTCGTCCGCGTCAAAGCAATGTGAGCTCCTCACCCGCATACTTTCGCGCCACGCGCAAAACCGGATAACCCGGAGCGACGCTCGGGGACCACCTCCGCCTTTATTACAGTTGCATCACTGTTCGCCCGGGCGCCGGCTAGTCTCGGCCCGGAGGCTGGCCGCTCGGCCCGATACGTTCGTTCCCGCAGACGTCTTAATAGCGCATACGGTATCGAAGGCCCACCTCTCAGCCACAGAGCGCAGTGCGGCTGTCCGGCAAGCGAGAGCAAAAGCTGGAGGTCACCCCACGCGAAAAACGTCCGGGAGAAGATGGCTTGGGCAACCTTGCCGTTTCCTTTATGAGTATCTACTCGGTCGAATCCACTCCTGTAGTCCGAGTATTGTACGCTCTACTCCGCGGCCACTCTTCGTAACAGCTACAGACCGGCTCCGGGCTGTCTAGCTAACAAGAGGCAAAGCCAAAGAGCAGAGGGGACATGAAAAAGACTGGAGGGGGCTCAGACGAAACCGAGTCGGCACCCTCTACATAAAACTTGCAATGCTAAATGCAAGCATTTGATATATCTGCGCGGACTAACCTTGTCTTTTGCACGATCATCGCCGTGGGGAACCCCCACCTCGCCCGGAGGCTACACGCGGGTTGCAGGCCCAACACCGGCTGGCCCGTCTGCCTGCTTTGCCACTCGGACGGCCAGCCGCGACCCGCCCTGTCCGCGTCGCCACACTGTCGGCTGGCGATTTGATGTCGAGCCCTCGAGCGCGGTCGGAGGGACAGCAACGACGTCGCGGTGATGATGACGAAGATGGTCCCGTCCGGACCGCGGTTCCGCGGCACCTTGCCCCACGGTGGGCACCAACTGTCGTGGTTATCTCGCCGGCGGGTTTGTGAGAGGACAGATGCCACGGGGTGGCTTGAAGTGGGGGCAAGACTGCTCTGGAGATCAAGGGACATGATTGGGCAAATAGCACGCGGTGATTTACCCAGGTTCGGGACTCTCCGAAGAGATAATACCCCTACTCCTGCATGTCTGAATATATGTGAAATATACGTTGCAGTACAGAGTGCTCCGTGAGCTATATCCGGATGAATGCTATATGCTACTAGCCTCATGTACGTGTGTGTGTGGCCGAAGTGAGCAAGCATGCTCTAGTGGCCGAATGAGTGGCGTGGATGCATGTGGGGGAGTGTCCAGGATGGATGGATGCGTGAGCGTGGCCAAAATGAGGCTGGGTGTGTGAGGCTTCCCCTGGGTCGCTTTATATACTAGTGCCCAGGGATAAGGGGTGGCCCACACACCTACTATACTATTGAGATGTCATATGATAATGCAGGCTACAGTGCACCACTATTGGAGTGCAGTGAAGTGTCACATGATGCAGGAACAGTGCTTCACTGTAGAGCATGGCCGTCACGTCTGCGCAGGTCTGACGGGACGTCTTAGTTGACTTGGCTAGATTCCAGCCGGATGGGCTCAAACCGGACGGGCCTTAACCCGGACGAGGCTCAACCCGGATAGCTCAACCTGGACAGGCAGAACCCGTCCAGGGAGAACCCGGACAGGGTCAACCCGGCCAGCTCAATCCGGCCAGGGTCAACCCGGACAGCTCAACCCGGACAGGGTCAACCCGGACAGGGTCGACCCGGCCAGGTCAACCCGGCCAAGGTCAACCCGGCCAGGGTCAACCCGGCCAAGGTCAACCCGGTCAAAGTCAACCCGGTCAGAGTCAACCCTGCCAGGGTCAACCCGGCCAAAGTCAACCCGGCCAGATTCTAGCCAGCCAAGTTCCAGCCAGCCAGGGGGCACTCCCCTGGCAATGTTTTGAAGCGTTGTTTCGCCGTCTTGGGCATACCCGGGGGTCATCCCCACGTCAGCGCCTCCGAGCCTCCGGGCAACTTGGAAAAGTTGCGCGGAGGGTTTTAGCGGGTGTCGATGTAGTAGACGTTCGGCTGGCCCGCCCGCCTGCTTTGCCACTCGGATGACCAGCCGTGACCTGCCCTGTCCGCGTCGCCACACTGCCGGCTGTGCCAAGCCGGCTGGACCGTCTCCTGCTCTGACGCCTGGCTGGCAGGCGAGCCGGCCCGTCCGCCTCGATGCCCGTTCGGTCAGACCCGACCGGTCGGGACCCGCTCCAAGCACCCAGAGGCTCGAAGGCTACCCCCAGTGGGTGTGCCGGCGCGCTCCGCAAGTGCTGAGCCGCGTCGGCTGTCTTCGGCAACCTCCGCCTCGTCCGCGTCAAAGCAATGTGAGCTCCTCACCCGCATACTTTCGCGCCACGCGCAAAACCGGATAAGCCCGAGCGACGCTCGGGGACCACCTCCGCCTTTATTACAGTTGCACCACTGTTCGCCCCGACGCCGGCTAGTCTCGGCCCGGAGGCTGGCCGCTCGGCCCGATACGTTCGTTCCCGCAGACATCGTAGTAGCGCATACGGTACCAAAGGCCCACCTCTCAGCCACAGACCGCAGCGCGGCTGTCTGGCAAGCGAGAGCAAAAGCTGGAGGTCACCCCACACGAAAATCATCCGGGAGAAGACGGCTTGGGCAACCCTGCCGTTTCCTTTATGAGTATCTACTCGGTCGAATCCGCTCCTGTAGTCCGAGTATTGTACGCTCCACTCCGCGGCCACTCTTCGTAACAGCTACAGACCGGCTCCGGGCTGTCTAGCCAACAAGAGGCAAAGCCAAAGAGCGGAGGGGACATGAAAAAGACTGAAGGAGGCTCGGACGAAACCGAGTCGGCACCCTCTACATAAAACTTGCAATGCTAAATGCAAACATTTGATATATCTGCGCGGACTAACCTTGTCTTTTGCACGATCATCGCCGTGGGGAACCCCCCCCCTCGCCCGAAGGCTACACGCGGGTTGCAGGCCCAACGCCGGCTGCAACCGGCGTTTCCGACGCTACCGTCGGTTTCTTCATCAACAGCAAGACCCTCCGTCCAACTTCTCCAAGCTGCACGGAGGCTCGGAGGCTACACCCAGTGGGTACGCTCGCGCGCCCCCACTCAGCCGGCGGACTCCGCGTCCGCATCCGGCAGGGCCCCGCGCCCTCCAGTCGGCGGACTCCGTGTCCGCGCCCGGCACCCTCGACGTCACCATCGGCTTCATCATCAACAGCGAAGACCCTCCGCCCAACTTTTCCAAGTTGCGCGGAGGCTCGGAGGCTACACCTAGTGGGTGCGCTCGCGCGCCCCCACTCAGCCGGCGGACTCTGCGTCCGCGTCCGGCAGGGCCCCGCGCCCTCCAGGCGGCGGACTCCGTGTCCGCGTCCGGCACCCTCGACGTCACTGTCGGCTTCATCATCAACAGCAAGACCCTCCGCCCAACTTTTCCAAGTTGCACGGAGGCTCGGAGACTACACCCAGTGGGTGCGCCTGCGCGCCCCCACTCGGAACACGCCGCACCTATTGCACTCCCGCCGCCGGCTGCAACCGGCATCTTCAACGCCATCTACTACATCGACACCCGCTAAAACCCTCCGCGCAACTTTTCCAAGTTGCCCGGAGGCTCGGAGGCTACTGACAGGGGGATGACCCCCGGGTATGCCCAAGACGGCGCAACAACGCTTCAAAACATTGCCAGGGGAGTGCCCCCTGGCTGGCTGGAATCTGGCCGGGTTGACTTTGGCCGGGTTGACCCTGGCCGGGTTGACCTGTCCAAGTTGACCCTGGCCGGGTTGAGCTGGCCGGGTTGACCCTGGCCGGGTTGACCTGTCCGGGTTGACCCGGCCGGGTTGAGCTGTCCGGGTTGACCCTGTCCGGGTTCTCCCTGGCCGGGTTCTGCCTGTCTGGGTTGAGCTGCCCGGGTTGAGCCCCGTCCGGGTTGAGCCCATCCGGCTGGATCTAGCCAAGTCAATTAAGATGTCCCGTCGAACCTGCGCAGACGTGACGGCCATGCTCTACAGTGGAGCGCTGTTCCTACATCATGGGACACTTCACTACGCTCCAATAATGGTGCACTGTAGCCTGCATCATCATATGACATCTCAATAGTATAGTGGGTGTGTGGGCCACCCCTTGTCCCTGGGCACTAGTATATAAAGTGACCCAAGGGAGGCCTCACACACCCAGCCTCATTTTGACCACGCTCACATCCATCCATCCTGGACACTCCCCCACATGCATCCACGCCACTCATTCGGCCACTAGAGCATGCTTGCTCACTTCGGCCACACACACGTACATGAGGCTAGTAGCATATAGCATTCATCCGGATACAGCTTAAGGAGCACTCTGTACTGTAACGTATATTCCACATATATTCAGACATGTACGAGTAGGGGTATTATCTCTCCGGAGAGCCCCGAACCTGGGTAAATCACCGCGTGTTGTTTGCCCAATCCCGTCCCTTGATCTCCAGAGCAGTCTTGCCCCCACTTCAAGCCACCCCGTGGCATCTGTCGTCTCACGAACCCGCCCGCGAGATAACCACAACAATGAGGTGTTTCTTTGATTGTCCTCATGAGTGGCGGTCGGGGACGAGCGATGGTCTTTTCCTACCAATCTATCCCCCTAGGAGCATGCACGTAATGCTTGGTTTTTGATGACTTGTAGATTTTTGCAATAAGTATGTGAGTTCTTTATGACTAATGTTGAGTCCATGGATTATACGCACTCGCACCTTCCCATGATTGCTAGCCTCTTCGGTACCGTGCATTTCCCTTTCTCACCTTGAGAGTTTGTGCAAACTTTGCCGGTGCATCCACCCCCCGTGATATGATACGCTCTATCACACATAAACCTCCTTATATCTTCCTCAAAACAGCCACCATACCTACCTATTATGGCATTTCCATAGCCATTCCAAGATTTATTGCCATGCAACTTTCCACTGTTACGTTTATTATGACACGCTTCATCATTGTCATATTGCCTTGCATGATCATGTAGTTGACATCGTATTTGTGGCAGAGCCACCATGCATAATTTCATACATGTCACTCTTGATTCATTGCCCATCCCGGTACACCGCCGGAGGCATTCATATAGAGTCATACTTTGTTCTAGTATCGAGTTGTAATCTTTGAGTTGTAAATAAATAGAAGTGTGATGATCATCATTAATAGAGCATTGTCCCAAAAAAAGGTGGGAAGGCCAAATGAAAAAAAGAGTCCAACTAAAAAAATAAAAAAAATAAAAAAGGGACAATGCTACTATCCTTTTTCCACACTTGTGCTTCAAAGTAGCACCATGATCTTCATGATAGAGAGTCTCTTATATTGTCACTTTCATATACTAGTGGGAATTTTTCATTATAGAACTTGGCTTGTATATTCCAATAATGCGCTTCCTCAAATTCCCTAGGTCTTCGTGAGCAAGCAAGTTGGATGCGCACCCACTTAGTTTCTTTTGTTGAGCTTTCATACATTTATAGCTCTAGTGCATCCGTTGCATGGCAATCCCTACTCCTCGCATTGACATCAATTGATGGGCATCTCCATAGCCCATTGATTGGCCGCGTCAATGTGAGACTCTCTTTTTTTGTCTTCTCCACACAACCCCCATCATTATATTCTATTCCACCCATAGTGTTATGTCCATGGCACACGCTCATGTATTCCGTGAAAGTTGAAAAAAGTTTGAGATTACTAAAGTATGAAACAATTGCTTGGCTTGTCATCGGGGTTGTGCATGATGAGACCATTTTTGTGTGACGAAAATGAAGCATAGCCAAACTATATGATTCTGTAGGGATAAGCTCTCTTTGGCCATGTTATTTTGAGAAGACATAATTGCTTAGTTAGTATGCTTGAAGTATTATTATTTTTATGTCAATATTAAACTTTTGTCTTGAATCTTTCGGATCTGAACATTCATGCCACAGTAAAGAAAATTACATTGAAAATTATGTTAGGTAGCATTCCACATCAAAAATTCTGTTTTTATCATTTCCCTGCTCGAGGACGAGCAGGAATTAAGCGTGGGGATGCTTGATACGTCTCCAACGTATCTATAATTTTTTATTGTTCCATGCTATTATATTATCTGTTTTGGATGTTTAGTGGGCTTTACTATGCACTTTTATATTATTTTTGGGACTAACCTATTAACCGAAAGCCCAGTGCAAATTGCTATTTTTTTCTGCCTATTTCGGTGTTTCGGAGAAAAGAAATATCAAATGGAATCCAAACGGAATGAAACCTTCGCGAGGATCGTTTTTGAAACAAACGCAATCCATGAGGCTTAGAGTGGGCGTCAAGGAAGCAGCGAGGAAGCCACGAGGCAGGAGGGCGCGCCCCCACCCTTGTGGGCCCCTTGCATCTCCACCGACCTACTTCTTTCGCCTATATATACTCTTATACCCTGAAACCATCGGGGAGAGCCACGAAACACCTTTTCCACCACCGCAACCTTCTGTACCCATGAGATCCTATCTTGGGGCCTTTTCCGGCGCTCCGTAGGAGGGGGATTCGATCACGGAGGGCTTCTACATCAACACCATAGCCTCTCCGATGATGTGTGAGTAGTTTACCACAGACCTTCAGGTCCATAGTTATTAGCTAGATGGCTTCTTCTCTCTCTTTGGATCTCAATACAAAGTTCACCTCGATCTTCTTGGACATCTATTCGATGTAATTCTTTTTGTGGTGTGTTTGTCGAGATCCGATGAATTGTGGGTTTATGATCAAGTTTGTCTATGAACAATATTTGAGTCTTCTCTGAATTCTTATATGCATGATTTGATATGTTTGCAAGTCTCTTCGAATTATCAGTTTGGTTTGGCCTACTAGATTGATCTTTCTTGCAATGGGAGAAGTGCTTAGCTTTGGGTTCAATCTTGCGGTGCTCGATCCCAGTGACAGAAAGGGAACCGACACGTATTGTATTGTTGCCATCGAGGATAAAAAGATGGGGTTTATATCATATTGCTTGAGTTTATCCCTCTACATCATGTCATCTTGCCTAATGCGTTACTCTATTCTTATGAACTTAATACTCTAGATGCATGCTGGATAGCGGTCGATGTGTGGAGTAATAGTAGTAGATGAAGAATCGTTTCGGTCTACTTGTCACGGACGTGATGCCTATGTTTATGATCATGCCTAGATATTCTCATAACTATGCACTTTTCTATCAATTGCTCGACAGTAATTTGTTCACCCACCGTAATATTTGCTATCTTGAGAGAAGCCACAAGTGAAACCTATGCCCCCGGGTCTATTTTACATCATATTAGTCTCCCGTCAACTAGCTATTTCTTTCGCCGTTTACTTTGCAATCTTTACTTTCCAATCTATACAACAAAAATACAAAAAATATTTATCTTATTATCTTTATCAGATCTCACTTTTGCAAGTGGCCGTGAAGGGATTGACAACCCCTTTATCGCATTGGTTGCAAGGTTCTTGATTGTTTTTGCAGGTACTAGGTGACTTGCGTGTATTGTCCTACTAGATTGATACCTTGGTTCTCAAAAACTGAGGGAAATACTTACGCTACTTTGCTGCATCACCCTTTCCTCTTCAAGGGAAAACCAACGCATGCTCAAGAGGTAGCTGATAATCCCCAAGTGCAGGGAATCATCGTAGCAATTTCTAAAGGTGGAAGTAATAAGTATGGAGTGTAGAACCCACAAGGAACTAAAGGTAAGATCAATATTCTCTCAAGCCCTATCTACCACTGATACGACTCTACGTGCACCGAACGTTTGCTTCCAACTAGCAACGAGAAGTAAAACTATGTTGTGGGCATGAAGAGGATAACTTTGTATGATATCGGAGAGCTAAAATATGAAAGTAGGTGCTGTTATCATAAAGTTAGAATATATTACAAAGTATTATAAATAGCGAGTGTGGAATAATGATGGATCAGTGTGCGGAATTGTCCTAGGCAATTATTAACAAGACCGGTAGTCGTCATTGCAATTTCATATGAGGGAGAGGCATAAGCTAACATACTTTCTCTACTTGGATCATATGCACTTATGATTGGAACTCTAGAAAGCATCCGCAACTACTAAAGATCATTAAGGTAAAACCCAACCATAGCATTAAAGCATCAAGTCCTCTTTATTCCCATACGCAACAATCCCTCTTACTCGGGTTTGTGTTTCAGTCACTCACCAACCCACTATAAGCGAATCATGAACGTATTGCAACACCCTACAGCGAGAATCCCTCACGCTTGTGCGACACGAAGGGCACCATAGGACAGCACCAAAATAAAACATACAACTCGTACCAATCTATATCATCAATCAACCCAAGGACAAAAGATATCTACTCAAAACATCATAGGATGGCAACACATCATTGGATCATAATATGTCGCATAAAGTACCATGTTCAAGTAGGGATTACAGCGGGGTGCGGGAGAGTGGACCGCGTAAAATAGATGAGGATGATAATGATGATGGTGATGTTGATGAAGACGATCACCATGGTGATGATTCCCCTCCCGATGGCACTCCGGTGCCACCAAAAGAGAGGAGGAGAGGTTCTCCCCCTTGTGCTTCCTCCTCCATGGCCTCCACCCTCTGGTCCTTGGCCTTCATGGTGATGATGGCCCCTCCGGGATACACCTCCATGGCCACCGGTGATTATGGCCCCCTCCGGCAGGGTGCCGGAGAGGGCCTAGATTGATTTCTCGTGGCTACAGAGGCTTGCGGCGGCGGAACTTCCGATCTAGGTTTCTTTCCGGAAGTTTGGGTATATATGAGAGGTGTTGGCATTGATTTCACGTCAGGGGGGTTTCCGGGCTGTCCACGAGGCAGGGGGGCGCGCCCCCACCCTCGTGGGCAGCCCGGGACTCTTCTGGCCTACTTCCGGTACTCCGTGGGCTTCTTCTGGTCCAAAAATGATCTCCGTCAAGTGACACATCAATTGGACTCTGTTTAGTTTTCCTTTTCTGCGATACTCTAAAACAAGGAGAAAACAGAAACTGGCACTGGGCTCTAGGTTAGTCCCAAAAATCATATAAAATATCATACAAATGCATATAAAACATCCTAGAAGGATAGTATAATAGCATGAATACTTCATAAATTATAGATACGTTGGAGACGTATCAGTAGCAACCACCGTATCACAGAAAAATCCTCTGTTCTTGTTTCGTGATGTTTTTCTTGTCAGATCTAGATCTACATGGCTCCACCAAGATCCTCCAAGGACAAGTTCTTTGAGAAGGTCATCAACCCGTACTTGTCCGAGGTGATGAAGCACCCTCAAGCCATTGAGATGCGTGAGGGGGTGCTCCACATCCGGGATGTTCATGGGCCCGAGAGGACGGGAAGCATGGAGGCCAGGCTCGAGGCGCTGGAACAAGACATCTTCAAGTGCCAAGTAATGGTGGAGCATGGACTCAACGCCAATCACTCCATGATCACGGAATTCACCTGTGATCACATGGTGGATGGCCGATCTATGAAGGACATCGTCTTCACCTTCAACGAGCAAATTAATTTTCTGCAAAGCCAAATCTATGATCTTCAAAACCAAGTTTTTGAGTATGAAACAAGGTTTAAAGGTATGAGTTTAGCTGCCAGTTGCAGGACTCGAGTGACTCATGCATCCTCTTTTGATGGTGAACCCCTGCCCTGGAAGCCGGAGGAAAACTCACTACCTCATCACCACTACGTTCATCATCTTCCCCACCAAAGGTGACTTGAGTACACCGGTATGGGCACTCCCCTTGGCTTTTGCCAAGCTTGGGGGAGATGCCCCAACATCGTATCACCATCACTTTTATTACCTTTACCTATTTTTAGTTCGATCCTTAGCTATTTCGTGATCTAGTTGAATAAAACTTTAGTACAATCTATTTTTCGAGTGCTAGTTTGGTGATCTATCTATCTATGTAATCGAGTGAGAATTATATAATAAAGTTTAGTTTGAGTTTTTGCTTCTCTACTTTTATGTTTCAATCAAAATAAAAGAAAATAATGAAAAAGATCATATGCTAATCTTATGGTAAGTAATGACATCACACAAGGAAAAGTATAAGCTGTAAAATTTGTTGAAAGTTGGAAAACATAGCATTGGTCAATAATGCAATTCATGAAAGAATTAATAATGGAAGAGAAGATTCACATGCAAATACACTACCTTGGACATTTTTTATGATTGTGAGCCCCCGTTAAATATTATATGCCAAAACTGTTGACGTTGGACAAGGAAGACAACATAATGATTTATGTTTGTTCATGTTCACAAAGAAGTTATATTGTCATAGATCCTTCAACATGTGGTGCTTGCTCCATATCTTTGCTAGCCAAAATCCGCACTAAGTAGAGATACTACTTGTGCATCCAAAAACCTTAAACCCAAACTCTTGTTTTGAGAGTCCGCCATACCTACCTATGGATTGAGTAAGATCCTTCAAGTAAGTTGTCATTGGTGCAATAAGGCAATAAAAATTGCTTCTAAATGTGTTTGATCATTTAGTGTAAGAGAAATTAAGCATTGTACGAACTTGTGATCGCAAAGTAATAAAAGTGACAGACTGCATAATAAAGGTTGCTATCATAAGGGACAATATAACGTGACATTCTTTTGCATTAAGAGATTGTGCATACAACTAAAAAGCGCATGACAACCTCTGCTTCCCTCTGCGAAGGGCCTACCTTTTACTTTTGTGTATTTACTTTTTATGCAAGAGTCAAAGTATTCTTCTCTGTTCCTTTTTTATTTTCTCTTTTTGCAAGCATCATGTGGTGAGGAACGATCTAGGCATATATATTTAGTTGGATATGAGTGAGCATGAGTTATTATTGTTGACATCACACTTGAGGTGAATAAGTTGGTAGGTGAAACTATAAGCCCCTATTTTTTATGTGTCCGATTGAAACATTTTGCTCATATGTATGATGTGAGTGTTAGCAATCATAGAAGATTAAATGATGGTTGAGTATGTGGACTTGCCAAGAGGCTCCGATACGTGACCTTTCATGAAAATATGATGAATTGTGGTTGCCAAGTTCACTGAGAACATAGTTTGTTTGTTTTCAATAAAGTTTATGCTTTTTTACTTCAATATTGTGATGAATTTTACTTGCTCATGAGAAGTTATATGATAGAGTTTTATGATAACGTTTGTTGCTATTATAATAACTAGCAAATATGCCCGTGCGTTGCAACGGGAGAAAAACAATCAGACTATGCAGATGTGGTACACATAAAAAGAGCCTGAAACATATGCCAGAATGAGATGAGGACTTTTAAATGTCATTTCATAAACTATATATGAAACATATGTCATGATGAGATAAGGGACTTTTAAAAGAGTGTGTCTATCCTGCACCCATGTCTAAATGCTCTCGGGTGTGAACAGTAAAATAATTTAAAATATAAAGAAAATTTAAAAAAAAACTGATTTTTTTTGTCGTGCAAGATGGTCAAATGTGTGATATCCATTCCAAATTTAGTGAAGTTTGGACATTCATGGAGCTCGTGACAAAAAGACAAATTTCGGTCCTCTGAGAAACTTTGAAAATATGCATTGTTCATAGCCGAATTTATCTTTTTTTGGCGCGAGCTCCATGAATGTCATTTACCCACGAAGTTTTGCACACACCTAGCGCACTCAAGCATCTTGCATAGAAAAAGGATTTCAGATTTTTTTTACTGCTATTTTTTTATTTTGCTGTTCAACGGATGCAGATGAGCCCGGGCACCATGTTGAATTATTGCTTTTAAAAAGCCATTTCGAAAACTAAAAACATGATGGCCTCGTCACGACTTGATTTCCTAAGGCACCACAACAAAATATTTTTTTACTGAGCAAACTGTGTTGATGTACACATAATGAGCTAGACTGATGAATGATGTATTGATGTGTCTCACAATTGACCTAGCATTGCACATGGTGTTTTTCATATCTAGTAAAATTGTACTCCCTTTGTTCCAAAATATGTGTTTTAAGGTTAGATTTTTAGACAGAGGAAGTAGTACCAAAATATACATAGTTGTGTATGGAAGCAAATTAGACATTTATTAGTCATTTTCTTAATGTCCCTGAACCACTTCTCGGTACAACCCCCTAAACACATCAACACACGAGATTTCTTGATACCCCATCATAATAAAGGGTAGGATGGTCTTTTTTTGAAATATGGCGTGGGAGACACCCTCGGCTGGGCCGGCCCATTGATGAAGGCTGCAGGGAGGGCGATCTAAAATATAAAAATTCACAAAATAAACGCCCCTGCTAAGAATCAAATCACATACGCTTAAATATGAAGCTGAGTCGCTCACCAATTGCTCTGACTAGTTTTTTTTAATAATTAGGAGTGTGCAAATTTAAGAATCCCTTTGACCGGATTTATTGGGCCCATCAGCCGAAACGGGAAGACCACGGAAAACACACAGAAGAAATCGAAAATAAATCTCAGCTAATCGCCGCTATTAATTAGGCCTATCAACTAACCTATGCATGCGATGGCTACTGCCTGATCCAATCAAGGAGACCCATGCATTAGCTTCCATGAAGAGACGAGGGAATAAAGTGACGTGCTTAAATGCAGCAGCCAAATTTTTTTTTTTTTGATAAACTATGCAGCAGCCTAGTAAACATTGGTGCACAAGTTTTGGTGGCTTTTGGACCCAATAAACCTGAATGGAGGGTGTAACACCAAGGAAATTCTGAATGAATTTTTAAAAATCGAATAATGTTTCATAATCCAACTTTTTCTGAACCACTTGAACACATTTTGAAAAAGTAATTTTTCATAAAGCATGAACATTTTCCAAAAAATTAGAATAACATTTTTTACAAGCATGAACATTTCAAAAAATTTAAGGAAATATGTTAGTTCAAAATGTTAAGAACATTTTTCCGAGCAACATTTTGAACACTTCTAAAGAAATATGAAGAGCGTGCAAACTTCGGAACTAACATTTTGAACAATTTTTTTTCGAACACTTCCTTTCCTTTTTCATCGAGAAAACTCCACAAATTGCAAAAAAAAAAACTCAAACAACTTGGCATGGTGCCTTGAATTGGTTATATAAACTCATGGATTTTTTTGGGTCATTTCATGATGCCGATAAAACGAGGTTTCATACGGACCCATCTCGCCTGCCCGTACAACCCCATTGAACGTGGTCTATTTTTTGGACATGCGTGAAATGATTCAACTATTGCCAGTATGCGGGCATACCCATGGTTTGAACGAATTTTGACACTATATGCAAGTTGTGTCACGTCTGAGCATGTATCAACTATTTTTCATCGAGAAAACTTCAAAAAGTGCAATAATTGTTAAAACCTTAAACAACTTGGCATGGTGCCTTGAATTGGCCATTTAAGCTTATAAGGAAAAATTGGAGTCGTTTGAAGATGTCGAAAAAAACATGCTCTCATACGGATCCTATTCGGCCGCAGCGGCACGCCCAAAGGGCGTCCGCCACGAGGCAACAATTATACGAAGCACCACTTCTCATAGGTCGGGTAGTAGCACGCAAACACTTCTGGACTACCGGAGCACCTCCGTTGAATATGGTCTATTTTCGGACATGCATGAAATGACCCCAACTTTTACAAGCAGGTGGGCATGCTCATGGTAGGCATCCATGCCAGGTTTGAATTATTTCCAATACTATATGCAAGTTGCATCACATCCGGCCATTTATCGCCCTTTTTTTTACTAAGGAAACTCCAGAAATTGTAAAATTTGTAGAAAACCAAAACAACTTGGCATGGTGCCTTGATTTGGTCATACAAGTCAATGAAAAAAAATGAGGTCATTTAACGGATGTTGAGAAACAACGTGCTCTCAATGGAGCCTTCTCGCCTATCTGGACACCCTAGGTTGAACATGGTATTTTTGTGGACATTCAAAAAAGGACATCAACTTTGGTTAACTGGTGGGCATGCACATGGTGAAGATGTGAACACTTTTTCAAATTTGCTAGCATTTTTCATATTTGCGATTTTTTTTATTTTCTAGGGCCTAAACCTTTTTTTCTTCTCTGATTTTTCGTTATTCTTCACTTTTTTGTTAATTGATTTTCTTCTTCTTGAACTTTATTATTCATTTTGAAACCGGTTCAAAAATTTGGAAATTTCTTTAGAATACCATATTCTTTTTTAATACAAATTTAAAAAATGATCTGGAATTTCACAAAATGTCCCCGTATTCTCATACGGACCCTTCTCGCCTGCCTGAACAATCTCTGTTGAATATGCTTTATTTTTGGACATGCATGAAATGACCTAACTTTTGCCAGTAGGTGGGCATGCTCATGGTAGTCATCCGTGTCAGATTTGAACGATTTCTGACATTGTATGCAAGTTGTGTCACGTTGGCCATTTATCGGGCATTGTTCACTCAGAAAACTCCAGAAAATGTAAAAAATGTCGAAAACTCAAATAACTGGGTATGATTCCTTGAATTGGTCATATAAGCTCACGAAAAAATTGAGGTTATCTGACGATGCCGAAACACATGCTCTCATATCGACCCTTCTAACTCTTTCATTGATTCATGTTTCCTTTTTCCATTTCTTGTTTTCTTTTCAAATTTATTTACCTTTTTCAAAAATGTTTGTGCTTTCAATTTTTTTTGGATCAAAATTGGTTCATGGTTTTAAAAAGTTATTCAACATTTTAAAAATTGCATTTAGATTGTTTTTATAAATTCAAAAAATGTACAGGATTTTCAAAAAATGTTTTTTGCTTTCTAGAAATTGTTCCAAATGTTAAAATTCCTGTTGTTTACAATATTTTATCAAAACTCTAATAATGTTCATGTTTTCCCAGAATGTTTGGAACTTTCAAAAAAGTTCTGGTTTTGTAAAAATTGTTTGCGGTTTCCCAAAATGTTTGAGTTTTTTAGAAAATACTCGTGTTTTCATATTTTTTTTGTAAATTCCAAAAATATACGAGAATTTCAGAAAAAGGTTATTTTTCTATGTAAACTGTTCAGAATGTTAAAAATGTTCCTGTTTTCAAATTTTTCTCAAAACTCAAAAAATGTTTGGGAATTGCTTAAAATATTCGCGCTTTTGAAAATTTGTTCAGAATTTCCAAAATGTTCCCATTAACAAGTTTGGTTTTCTAAGTTCCAAAAATGTCCGCATTTTTTCATAAAATATTTAGGATTTTGAAAATGGTTCCTGTCAAAAAAGGCAAGGTTTTAAAAAAATATATTTCTCAAAGTTTGTTAGAGTTATTGAAATAATTTCTGGATTTTCAAACATTACTCGCTTTTAAAAATAATTATTCATAATTTCCAAGATAAGATATAAAATCCAAAAACTGCTTGGATTCTGTGTTGTAGTTAGTTCTTAAAGTGCTACGCTCCTTGTTAGCCACGAATCTCTCATAGGTTGACTGTCTAGCAGTTGCACTTTCTAAGGTGGAGGTGCAGTGTTCGAATCCATGCGAGGTCACTCAATTATATTTTTAGCGATCATATCGCTGCCGTATGTGCGAGCGCTACTGCGGCCACCTTCTTGGGCCGGCCCAGTCAGGGGTATGCAGAGCTTATACAAGTACAAGCGGGTATTCCATGTCAAAAGTCCATATTACTCTTTATACGTATTGCGTGAGGGGTTGTACCGAAGCCGGACTCGTCCCTGAAATAGTCTAAAAGCTGCAGGCCGTCCACCACTTCATGTGTTCCAGAGTGTAAATGTAAGAAAGAGAGATGACGAGCATGGCATAAGGATCTTAAATTAATATATGTGCACTTGTTTGGAGAATATTAATTCTTTAGGTCCTTTCTTTGTGAGAGATTCAGTACTCACGGTTAATGCTAATGTTTGTTTCAAGGCTGATGAAAATACTAATGTTCAAACTTCAGATGCTAGATGAAAATATTGTACGCAGACTTCAGATGCTAGATGAAAATATTGTACGTTTGCCGTCAGCGCCGCGTTTGATCTGGTGATGCCAAAAGGCCAGATACTCTTGCGGAGCCCGATTTTTTATTTGCTTCAATTAAGAGTGCTAGGATTGAGGTCCAATCTTCACTGTCCTCTTCGCATTTCTTTTCTGCAAAACTTGGATACTCAAATAATATAACGGCACAGTGGGAATCAGCAAGTAAAATCAAATTGACATGGACGCGTTGTTCTTGCAATTGAAACAACTGGAAGAAACATTGGTGTTGCTCCTTCCCCATTCTTAGCTCGAGCCGCCAGAGACATCAGAGAAGAGAGGTGACTGAACAACGACAGGTGACGGTGTTGCAGGGGAGGAAAACGGTTAGAGGAAACACGAGTGAAGGAGCGGGAGAAGGTAGGTTCAAAATTTTAAAAGGTTTAAGTAGTAAAATAAGAAAACAGAAATAGAAAAGCAAAAAAATAGTGAAACCGAAGTGATTGCCTCTCCTTACGCCATTTGTGAAGCGCGGAGTACAAGGGAGCAGCCCTTGCATGCAACGTCTCACTACTTGCCATTCTACCAAGCCAAGAGCGGTAACCCGCATTACCCCGTAACTAGTGATTTCAGAAAAACGTACCTATCTCATAAACTAACAAATACTACTAAACCAAGCGCACGGGTCCATATCTCTGTTCCTAATGTCTTAGTTGGTAGTCTCCGTTCCGGGTTTATTTTCGTCCCACCTTTCCTGGTTTTTTCGTCCTCTCTCTCCCACCTCCCAATTTCGTTGGTTTTTTTTCGTCGGTTTTTTACTCGCCCCCCTCCCACCTCCCAATTTCGCCCGGTTTTTCTTCGTTCCACCTCCCACCACCCCCTCGTACTGGTTCTTTTTCTCTCCACTCTTTCCTTGCAAACCAGTAATTTCCTAACATACAAAAGATCACGAATCTATCTTTCCTTACTCGAATCAATCGCTCCCTACATTAGTGCATTTCTTTATTAAGAAAACTAACACGTAAATCTTAACGCATTGTAAACAAATTCCGTTATGGACCTAATTAATTTATTATGGAATCTGTACGTGGTCGCATTGGTTCTTTTTCTCTCCACGCTTTCCTTGCAAACCAGTAATTTCCTAACATACAAAAGATCACGAACCTATCTTTCCTTACCCGAATCAATCGATCCCTACATCAGTGCATTTCTTTTTTAAGAAAACTAACACGTAAATCTTAACGCATTGTAAACAAAGAGTGAATTCCGGTTTTTACCCTCTATTTTGACATTTTTGATACCAATTACCCCATTTAGCGGGATTTCATCCGTTTTACCCCATTTAGCAAAAGTGTTGCCACAATTTACCCTGTTTTAAATTTTTTGTGCGTTCTGACCGGCCGGCAAGCCACGTCGACAGTTTTTTCCTGCCTATTTTTCTCCCTACTCAACTCGTTTCCAGTTTGAAGTATTTTGATGGGACAACTATACTTGATCAGCATGGCATATTACCATTGAATAAATTGTTGAAGAAATTGTTACTGATATAATTTAAAATTGTGTATATTTTTCTTCAGTTATCATATAAGGCCTTAAGTATGCATCGTTCTATGGACTAGATTAAAGTGGTGTAAATATACCATTTTACTAACTCTGGTAAACCTACATATTTAAATATCTAGGTAGCAGATATATTCCGGAAGAGTGTTAATACATGCACAAGTGACAGCATCTGTTGCTACTTGCTAGCTGTAAAGGAATTTTGGATCTTTGTATCTTACAATGCATGCTGAAACATGTGTATTTACCTTATTAGAGTAGATTATGATTTATTATGATTGCAGCCACTAATTCATTTTTATTTTTCTTGCACAAAGCGGATGGCAACTAAGATGTGGAGAGTTAGGCATATTTTACATGTCCGTGGATAAAAGAATCCAAAGTCAGACATGATTGAGAGGGATTTCATTAGTTATTTTGATATAAAGGAGAAGATCGAGGAGTTGGGTTCCAACCCTTGGGACAACGTTTATTATCAGAAGAAGTTGCCAACGGGAACTCCATGGTTGAGTTAACAAATGATGCAGGCATGATGAACATGCTATAGGAAATTGATGCCTATACGGAAATCGGTTTGCATGTTTGATTGGGGGCGAGCAACGCAAACGAGAAGCCATGGGAGGCGAGCGTGGTGGGCGGCTGACTTGGGCGTTGTGTGTTGGATGTGACGCGAGCTACCGCCATCAGGCCGACCCGGTCGGGAGAAGCTGAGCGGCCCGGTTCAGCAGTGAGGAAAATAGCCAGAAAAACCACTAACGTGGCATGCCAGTTGGACCTAACAATTGTGACTGACCGGTCAGAATGCTCACAAAAATTTAAACAGGGTAAATTGTGTCAATTTTTTTTATTAAATGGGGTAAAACGGATAAAATTTCGCTAAATAGAGTAATTAGTGTCAAAAATGTCAAAATAGGGGGTAAAAACGGAATTCACTCGTAAACAAATCCCGTTATGGACCTAATTAATTTATTATGGAATCTGTACGTGGTCGCATCTCTCCCCTCATGAAAAAATCGCATCCATCTCCCGTTAAAAAGGAAAAGAGAACATGAACGATCAATCCCACACCCTGCATCTCAGTAGCAAAAAATCGCCCCCGCCTCTGCTACTGCACCTCGCCGTGTGCCCGTCTCGACCCATGCCTCGCCTGCATGGTTGGACGCCGCCGTCTCCACCGCCACGTACAAGAAAACGGTGGGCAGAACCATCCATTCAAATCGCACACCCCCACCCTCCTCCGCAATCCCTAGCCCCGCATCACCCTATCCCTTTCTCGCCTCTCTTTCCCCTCGATGTAGATGGTGCCGAGCGGCGGCCTCGAGCACCGGCAACGCCGCCCTCTCTATCTTCGCCGCGTCGAGGGATGGGCCGAGGCTATCGTCGGTTCGCCACCCACGATTGGGCCGCCTCCGGTTGTCGCGCACCACCGGCTCCACCTAATGTGCCCGACCCTCTCCGCTTTCGACCTTCCGGCGACCACATCCCTCCGCGCCTCCATCCATCATCCACAAGGCCACTCCCTGCACCCACCCTCCTAAATTCTCCATACCGGGGGACAATCACCGAAGATCCAAGTTGGCCCGATATCAATTTTCTTACATGCTTTCTTTATTAGTTGGTGATGGGAATGGGTTCCAATTTCTCTATCTGACTGTGGATTCGTAGGCAAGAAGCGCTTCTACATGCATCCTCCTGTCGGTCCCTAAAGTACCAAGGTAAATGGTTGATACTGCATTTGTCTAGGATGATATATGTTGGCCCTGTTCCGGTTCATCGAGCAGTTTGGTGACTAATTTACTGATAATTTAATTATATTAATTAAATGAGTCGGGTGTATCGTCGTGCATTTATCTTGCCAGTAATGTTCTGTGATGCTCTGATGCACTTTGTGAATTGTTTATCTTGTCTTCAGTGCAGAACATTTCTTTATTAATGCATTAGAAGAATCCTTGTTACTACCTTGAACCTGTTTTATTACAGAAGTAAGTACCCAACCTCTAAATTGCTACATTACCTTGTAGATTGTATACGCTCATTCTCTTATGATTTTGTGGTTGTATATACAGTGTTCTGAAAACTTTATTTGCTAACATTATGAAACACCTGCTTTTGGCAAGATATTAACTTGCATTTCGTGAGATTGATAGTGGATGCATCCGAAAATCAATTGACAACCCGATGCATGTTATTTTTACGATTGAGAGATATTAACTTCAAATTTATGAGATTGATAGTTGGAGTTATGTTCTGAGGAGTTCTGAACATGTGATTTTTGGGAATGCTTAACCAGTTCATCTTTGGCCGTTAGTTTTATTTGTATTTGAGACAAGAACATAGTTTCTGAGTTACTTCATCAGTGTGCTTCAGTTTTTTCTTTGTGCATGCCTAGGAGCTGGTATGCAAGTGCATGTGCGCCGAGTGACAAGTTTAACATGGCTTTTGTCTTTGTTCCCGCTGGTCTAGATACATATATTTTGTTGTCAGTAGATAACTAGATATTGATCGTGTGTACAAGGATGCAATAAGCTCTGCAATGCTACGGTATTTAACAGTAATATATCGGCTAAATAGGCTATGCTGATTGGCACTAAAGTTGAGCTAGCACCGCTTGATTATGTTACATATAATCGCCAAGATCTCGTCGGCGGCGTCATCTCTTTCATGCGCTTTACTGCATCACATAAGTCGTGTCTCGGCAGCAAAATTGTAGGAGTAACCGGTCCTGGTTGCACAACCTTTTGAATAAGAATAGGGCCAGGCAGATTAAGGAGTTCGCTGACATGAAGAGTTGGATTGTGTGATACCACCATTCAATTGCGCCATTCTTTTGTTTTTTTAGGAGGAAACGACAGGAGAGGCTTCTACTGCATTTAATTAACAAAAGATATTAATGTTACATCTCTACTCCTAATGAACGAGTTGGTAAATAGTCTCCGTGGTTTATTTTCGCTGGGTTTTTTTGTCTCTCCTCCCACCACCCCCTCCCACCCTGGTCCATCGGTTTATTTTTCTCTCCACTCTTTATTACAACCATAACTTTTGTAACGTATAACAAATCACGAATCTAACTTCCTTAAATTATGCAAATTAATCGATTCCTTTTATTGGTTCAATTTGTCTTAGGAAACAAATAACAGATTTTCAGGAAACAAATAATACATTTTAATCTAACTTTCCTAACTTATCTAAATCAATCGATTTCTCTTATTAGTGAAATTTGTTTTAGGAAACAAATAACAGACACGTCACAACTTTCCTCCCAATAAATAGTTTCTTAACATTTGTAAACTTTCCTAATCAGACACGTCACAAACGGGCAGGTACTGATATCACGTTACCAAACAATAAAACCCCATTTGCATAGAAATCAGTTCAAAAATCCTAACTTTCCTAAATTTTTACCTTTCCTTGACAACAACCAATATTTCCTATGTTTTCCACCTATTGAAGGAAATCACCCCTCCATCGATATTAGCATTTTTTTTGGAATGAGATCTCTGGGTTATGATTTTTTTTGCGATTCTTTCCAATTGTGACCTCTCCTTCCACTCCGGCTCCTTCTCGCATAAACACCTCCACCACAGCCAGGTGACACCACCTCAGACCTCCTGCCTCTTCACACCTTCTCCGCCACCTCCTTCTCGTACTCCATTGACAATCCCTCCGCCACATTTGTCCACGGCGGTGTCGAGGGCATGGCGCAGCAGCGTACCAGCGGTAGAGCAGCGCACAGCAGCAGGAAGCAGCACGCAGCAGGCGAGGCGAGCGGCCGATGGCCGAGGGGGCGGTCGGCAGAAGATGGCCATGACTGGAGGTGGCGCGAGGCAGGGGCGCGACAGCGGGGCGAGCGAAGGGATAGGCGGCAGCAGACGGGGCGAGCGCAGCCAGCGAGAGTGTGGCAAGCGGCCAGGGTGTGTGTCGCGCGGGGCACATTGGTGCGGTGGCTGCGGCGAGCGCGACGGCAGCGGCGGGCGCGACGACGCGGTGTAGCACGGGCGTGGGCATGGAGAGGGAGTGGCCCCGCGGGCGCGGAAGAAGAGCGGCAGGCTCGGGCATGGGCGTGCATAGGAGCGGGCATGTGCCACGGGGTTAATCTGAGGAGCTCAGTGGCTACCCCTGCAATGGCCATGGTGGACGGCGGTTCTTGGCCACGGCGAAATACCTAACGAGAGCAAATGAGGGGGGAAACAGGGGAAAGGCAAGAGGAGATCATGGCGGTGTCAATGGCGCCCTAGGGGAAGACATGGGAGCTTGGGGCGGCACGGATCGAACGGCAATGTCGCAGTGGCCCAAGGTTGAGGAAGACGGCAGCGACGTCGATGCGGGGGTGCTGGACTTGATCTCGTTGGCACAGACGAAGTAGCGAAGGCGTTCGGAGCTCCTCGACAAGCTCCTAGCCCGCAGGGAGGGTAGTGGCCGTGTGGACGGGGTCGGTCATGGTGGCAGTGGCGTCTGACTTCGTCCAGATCGACGGGATCGAGCGAGCGAGGAGGAGAAGTGGATTTGGGAGGGGGCGTCGAGGAGGAGTGAGGCCATGGGGGCAGGGAAGGCAGGGCGTCACCCTTATCCATTCCCCTTCGATGCCAGCGAGGTGGTCGGGCGGGAGCCGGCTCTGTAGCGACGCGGCTCGGGGAACAGGAGAAGACGACCGCGCGGGTACTGGACCGTTGAGCCGGTTCGGTGGCAAGGCCCGGGGGGCAGGGCGAATCCCCTTTTACATCGTCCTTTTGGTTTTTCAATGTATTCTAATCCGTTTCTTCTTTTTAACACCGTTTTCTATTTGTTCTTATCAACTAAATGATCTCTACTCCTAATGTCTCAGTTGGTAGTCTCCGTTCCGGAGTTTTTTCGTCCCACCTCCCCTGGTTTTTTTGTCCTCCCTCCCACCTCCCAATTTCTTGTAGGTGCTTCTCAAGCTGGAGGACAACATATTAGTCAAGACATTAGGGATCCTCATTGATGTTTTATCTCTCGTCTGCACTTATTTTGTTTGCTCCAATTCTATATATTCTCACGAGTAGATGAGGTGTAAGCATGTGCAATGTAGTTCCTTTTTCTACATATGGTGATTGATTTCTTCTTTGGTAACCCAACTAACGGATGGTAATCAATCTTCAAATACCAAAACCAAACATACAAGGCAACAATCAATTCACGTATCACAATCAGATTCTTCTTTAGTGCCCAGCTTAACTCACGAATGGTAATCAATCTCCAAACAAAGGAAACAATCACCGTCATTTACCTCTCGCCAATGTTACATAAAAATAACGCTGAGAATTTAGATGTATTGTTTGTCATGGAGCTGTGGCTGGCCGATTACATGAAATTAATTCCCTCAGTTGTGGTGGCAAATATAATACACATAATCCATATTGTTATGCACTAGCGCGTGTGCGTGTGAAGTAGATGGATTATGGTCCCGTACCCAATAAGATGGATATGTGTGTGTTAGAGAGAGAGAGGGGGGGAGGGGGAGAGAGAGTGAGGAAGAGGGAGGGAGAGGGTGTGTGTGAGAGAATTTGATGGTAAAAAGGGTCGTCAATGTCACTTAATATGTATGAGAATATTAAATGTAATATTAACATAATTGATATTGAACTCTTAAAGTTAATGTGGCCCCGTTGCAACGCACGGGCGTTCTTGTAGTATTTACAAGAGGGGTGCCACTTGTTTGTTGTTTTGCCTCTGTTGCTCTTAACGCGTTCCTACCTTCTGTCATGCGATGCCAAAGGCGTTCCAGGAGGCATTGCGCATGATGGAACGTTGGTGAGTCACAGGTGCACCAGGTCTTCATGGCCTCCAACATAACCACATGGTACGTTGAGGTTCACGCATCATTAATAGGTTGAAGATGAAGTTGTGTGAGTCATAAATTGAAGTGGCTCGTGATTCTGTATGTTAGCCCTTCCCTGTAGGTGCTTCTCAAGCTCGAGGACAACATATTAGTCAAGACATTAGGGATCTTCATTGATGTTTAATCTTTCGTCTGCACTTATTTTGTTTGCTCCAATTCTATATATTCTCACGAGTAGATGAGGTGTAAGCATGTGCAATGTAGTTCCTTTTTCTACATATGGTGATTGATTTCTTCTTTGGTAAATCTTCAAATACCGAAACCAAACATACAAGGCAACAATCAATTCACGTATCACAATCAGATTCTTCTTTAGTACCCAGCTTAACTCACAGCTGGTAATCAATCTTCAAACAAAGGAAACAATCACCGTCGTTTACCTCTCGCCAATGTTACATAAAAATAACGCTGAAAATTTAGATGTATTGTTTGTCATGGAGCTGTTGCTGGCCGATTACATGAAATTAATTCCCTCAGTTGTGGTGGCAAATATAATACACATAATCTATATTGTTGTGCACTAGCGCGTGTGCGTGTGAAATAGATGGATTATGGTCCCGTACGCAATAAGATAGATATGTGTGTGTGTTAGAGAGAGAGAGGGGGGGAGAGGGGGAGAGAGAGTGAGGAAGAGGGAGGGAGAGAGTGTGTGTGAGAGAATTTGGCAAGCATCAGTGATCTGCTCTTAAATTGAGTTCATTAATACAATCTCAGATAAATTTGAGTTCTAGATTCCTCACAAAATACAAATTCAGTTTCTAAAACTGAAACTTCACTCCAGGCTCTTCTGCTCAGCTACGGCCCGCCTCCTTCAGCGGTTTACAAATTCAGTTTCTAAAACTGAAACTTCACTTCAGGCTCTGGCTGGCTCCTGCTGCAGCTACTGCATGCCTCCTCCAACGTTGAACTGCAGGCCGGGTTATATGTTGGTCGCCCTTCATCTGCAGATGCTTGCGCTCAGCAATGCACCGCTCCCTTGGCGCCTCCCGCAGCGGCCGCGCGCGAGCTCGACAAGACAACATGGTGCGGCCATGCGGTGGTGGAGGCCATGGCGTTGCCAGCCGCTCCCCCTATTGTGGTGACGCGGCCGCACACTCCCGTGCTAGTGCGGTAGTGGTAGCGGCGATCCCCCAATCACCCGCAACGTAGCTAGCAGGGTTATGGCGGGAGTACACGAATCGGTGTTTTTTTTTTCTTTCGGACTGGGCCGCATCTCTTCTGTGCTGATGATGTGCGCTGCTTGTCGGCTCTGTTCCCTGGTTTTTTTATTTAATTATTTATTATATTCCCTCAAAAAATTTAATTATTTATTATATAATTGTAATGTATAACATTAAAAGAATACTTTAAGTGTTGCGTTGAATATAATTTCTGCTTTGGAACGATTTTATTTTTTATTTTTTTAATACTTCTGTAATTTATGTAGTTTATGTGTATATATGTTAGATATCTCTAAAATATATAGTTTCACAAATATTTTAATTGTGGTTGTATATATATGATTATGAAAATATTTCTTTAGATATTCTACAATACAATATACTTGTTTTTTGGAGCACCCGCGTAAAAATTTAACAATATTTTGAATAAACCATATGTGAGATATACACAATGTACAAATTTTAAAAAATATTTTTAAACCATATGGTTTAATTATGTACCTATATACTTTTTTTTGAAAAGAAATAATGTGTACATACGTAGACTAATGTCCTCATCTAGCTCCGTCAATGCCAGCGGAACCCTCGGCCTTGTCCTCTTTCCTCTCGTCGGCCTCCTCCCTCATCTTGATGGCCTCTTCTGTCCTCCTCCTGGCGTCCTCCTTGTTCTCCTCCTCTATATCCCGCTTATTATCTTTTTTATTATTATCCTATATATCGGGTCACCAAGTGGTAGAGTCTGCATTTGATCTTAATTTTTGTTTTGTCGAGTCACCAATATCAGTTTCCCCTATTGCCCCGCTCCTTTCGATATATACATATTTTATATTAAATTTTTATACTTACTATACTACTGTGTTAACGAGTACATTTCTTATTTGGCATACTTAATAATATTATTTAATTATTTATTATATAATTGTAATGTATATCAATGAAAAATACTTCAGTGTTGCGTTAAATATAATTTCTGCTTTGTAACAATTTATTTTTATTTTTTGATAGTTGTGTAATTTATGTAGTTTATGCATATGTATGTTAGATGTCTCTAAAATATATAGTTTCACAAATATTATATTAGTGGTTGTATTATATTATTATGAAAACATATCTTTAGAAAATTCTAGAGTACAATATACTTGTTTTTGGAGTACCGTGTACAAATTTGACAATATTTTTAATACCATATGTGAGGGATACACAATGTAAAATTTTAACAACATATTTTTTAAACCATGTGGTTTAACAATGTATCTATATACTCCTTTTTTAAAAAGAAATAAGGGGTGTGCATGTGTAGACCCACGTCCTCATCTAGCTCCGTCCATAGGGGCCTCACCTAGCTCCGGCGGCCAGGGCTGGCCCTGAGGAGGGGGGGGGGGAGCCCCAAAACTCCAGGGGGGCCCTCCCAGGACTTAGTAGTACACTGCAAGGAAACCGCACGCAGGCATGCAGCGACATGCTTCGTTTCTTTTCTTCCGATCGCTAGGAGAGACCAAGCCCAAGTATAAATATTTCTACATTAAGGCCTAGCACTAAAGAAAACTAAAATTGGGCATGACCAAAGTAGAAGCCACGTAGCTGGAGCCTGGAGCATATCTAAATGCACGCATCTACCATATGGTGAAGATATAGTGATTCGACGGCCTGCATTTCCAAGGGATCACCCCGGCCCAAGTACGTTCATCGATCAAGGTTTCCCATGCATCTCACCCACAGCTCCGACTATTAACCACCTCCTTTTTGTAGATAACAACATGCTGCTTTTCAAGGCAAGTGTTGAGGGTGCAAATGCGGTATCAAACTTGTTGAGTGTTTATTGCAATGCTTCGGCCACCGAGTTAATAATGAAAAGTCATCCATCTTTTTTAGTAAAGGGTGCCCACAATAGGTCAGAGACAGTGTTAGTAAAGGGTGCCCACAAGAATGTCCTCAAGGTCCAGAATGAGTCCTTGAGCGACAGGTACTTGGCATGCCTACAGATGCGGGACACTAAAAAAATGGGACTTGCAGGTATCTAAGAGACCGAGTTTGGGAAAAGGTGAAAGGGTGGATGGAAAAACTTCTCTCCTCTTCCAGGAAAGAAGTGTTGATCAAATCAGTTGCCTAGGCCATACCCGTGTACTCCATGGCATGCTTCCGGCTCCCTAGAGGCTTGTGCGAGAACGTCACTTCTATTATTCTGCAATTTTGGTGGGGAAGCAAGCGAGGACGCAGCAAACCAGCTTGGGTATCTTGGGATGTGATGAGCAGGCCAAAACACTTGGGAGGGCTTGGGTTTCGTGACCTAGAAATTTTCAACCTAGCTCTGTTTGCGAGGCAAGGTTGGAGGATTATGGAAAGCCCTGACTCGCTAAGTTCTAAAATTTTGAAAGCAGCGTATTTCCCGGCTTGTGGACTTTTACAGGCGGAATTAGGATCACACCCTTCACAAATTTGGCAAGCAATAATCAATGGTAGAGATATTATGCAACAAGGTGTTATTCAAAGAGTTGGCACTGGAGAGAGCACTCTTATTTCGGAGCATAATTGGTTGCCGAGGGGAAGCATCTTGCGCCCTATCACTTCCCTGGTGTCTAACCCACCCACATATGTTTCAGAACTTATTGATCAAACCTCTTCATGCTGGAAGGAGGATTTAGTCCAGACAGTATTTATTCCCAATGATGCGGAGGAAATTCTGAAGATCCCTTTGTGCACGAGGAGGATAGACGATTTTTGGGCATGGAGCAGGGAACCATGTGGAAACTTTACTATGAGGTCGGCCTGCAGAATGATACAACAGACAAAGTTGAGTCGTGAGAGTTGGCTGGAAGAGAGTGGGGATAGCTCGAACAATGGGGCCCAGAGCAACGGGTGGTCAGCGTTATGGAGTACACAGGTCCCAAATAAGATTCGCATGTTCATGTGGCGTTTGGCGTGCGACTCAATTCCGACGGGTGAGCTTCTTCTTCATCGTCATATAGCAACATCGTCTGCATGTTTGCTTTGCGGGGCGGCAGATTCCTGGTGACACGCGCTCCTCGAGTGCACTTTGTCATGAAGCATATGGGCTCTCTCCTCTGAAACACTGGTGGAACAAATAAGTCTAGATGATGATCTTCACGCCAAGGGATGGTTATTTAAAATGCAGGCCACGTTATCACATGAAGATTTTACCCGCTTGGGGTTTACTTTATGGGCAATTTGGAGCTCTAGAAGAAAGATCATACACGAGGATATACATCAGTCGCCACATGCCACTAATGCTTTTATAAACTCGTTTATATCTGATATGAAGGTGTGCTGGAGAAACCTACTGCTAAACACACACGAGCTGCTCCGTCCAGGCCAACTAGTTGGATTGCACCACCAACGGGAAGGAGTAAAATCAGCGTAGATGTAGCTCTCACCCGAAACATGCAGGTAAGGGCCGTGGCTGCGGTGTGCAGGGACAGCCATGGGAACTATATTGGCGCTTCCACTATCATTTTTGTTGGGATCTCAGACCCTATGATGCTGGAAGCTCTGGCAGTACGAGAAGCCTTGTCACTTGCGGACGATCTTTATAAGAGGAGCATCTTTGTTGCATCCGATTGCAAGGTTGTCGTTGATGATATCAAGACGAGGAGTGGACCTGCTTATATTGCAATTATATGAGAGATTATCGATCATTGTAATAATTGTGACGAGTTATGAGTATAGGAGCGCGAATATCAAGACTCACAATTTAGCGAAGCATGCTCTCTCATTTGGGGTTGGCCACCATGTTTGGTTAGGCACACCAGGTGATCTTACTTTCGTCCCTGTAAACATTGTAACAGGTAAATAAAAGCTTCGCGAGATTGTCTAAAAAAAATCTCTTTGGATGGGCAACTCAAGACGCTTTCAAAAACCATTATTAGTAATGTTCGTGCGGGTGAAAGAGTGACAACATCGTTGCTCCAGCCAAATTACAGTTTCTTTACTGAAGTCTTTGGAGTATTTCTTCAAGCAAAGATTGACGCCATGAAGAAGGTGTTTTCAAAATATTTCATTGTAATTCTTAGTCATAAGAATTACTTTATATTTTCTTGGATTTTAGGTCAAATATCTATAATTGTTACGAGTATGAATAAAGTTATATGTGTTTCTAGAAAAGAGAGCGCGCATCATGCCCCTGACGAGCGCCGCCAGCTCGTCTCACTCCCAGATCGCCGCAGATGAGCTCGCTGGAGGAGTCGCGAGGCCCTGGCTGCAAAAGATATGGCTGCACATCGGAGCCCGCCGGCGCCGGCTCTGCCGCTTGTTCTGTACGTATCAGCGACCGTTTATTTATGTTGTCTGACAATTAGTCCTATGGTATAGATCTGAAACAGATAAAAACAAGGAGTAATGTTCGTGATGGTGGTCTTGGCGAGAAGTTTGCAAATTTGCTCAAATAGATAAGAATTATTTTGCAGTATTGCAGCATCACTGATTTAATTTTTTAAGAAGGAAATAATATTTGTCCTTATCATTCATATGGATTTGCTATCTATCTTAACTAGATGATTCCCCGCGCGTTGCTGCGGGAATCTCTGCTTATAAACTGATGTAAGAAAACCTATATTTGTTTCACCATGTGGAAAATTGACCCAATTAGCAATTAATTTATTTCAACGAAGTATTTGAGAGCTAAATTTTAACTATCTGATTAGACGTAGAAATCAAGTAAACGCAGTAGGGAAAAGGTTGTATTCATCAAGACGATATGCAATGGATCATTCATCTTCAATTTTGTAATTGGATAATGGAATAGACAACACTCATTCATCATCTAGAGAACATGATTTTAGAAGTTCATTAATCTATACTTCAAGAGCACATGTCATGGAAAGAAAGAAAATATTAATGAGAGTCATGCAATGCATGCAGGTAGATTTAAAAGTCAATTAAATCTGGACTTAATTGTTCCACCGTTGCTTGTTTTCTTAAATAGAATCCACTGTTGCGTCTCATGCTTAGGTCTTGGTTGATGCCGAAAATCCTTGTCACATGGCTCTCAACATAATGCCCTGAACACTGGACCAATGCTACCAAGGCATAGCGAATGCTCCAGAACTTTACTGTGTAGCAGCATACCAAACATGTAATCTACATCAAACAAAAAGAGTAGAGGTCACAGTATGTTAAGTTCTTGTTATAAATAACCCCGTTTAAATCCTCATAATGAAACTACATGAGTCAAAAGCTTGAGAAAAAATTGATCACATGCTGGCCATTAAATATCAAGCCAAACAAAGCTACAACTAAAAAGACACATTGGGAGAGAAATAAAAAGATGGGTCACTACTGTAGTTTAGTTATTGATTCTACTTTTCACTAACTTTATCATACGAAAGAAATGGAACACACACAGATTGCATCTATAATATTATCTAATTTGAGAAATGTAAACACTTAATGCCACCCCATTGATAAGGAATAGGAGGAATCTTAATGTAAATAAAATAAGAATCTTGCTGACTTATCACCAGGATGTTTGTCCAGGACAGGTTATAGATTTCTTACATCGAAAGAATATGCCAAGAAAATAGACTGCGTGATTCAACTAACAATTTGTACTGAACAATCGATACAGCTCAATTAAGAGAATAAGAAAACTATTTTACGTCATTCTATTTCGTTTCTTGAACTTTTTTTCATAAATAGATTATATTTGAATGAGAATAGAGAGCAATGCGTCTATTGGTCTTCATCACCTCATTTTGCTAATCCCTGGAACATGAGACAATTAAGAACACAACAAACAATACTCTCCCTCGAGTGTTTTTGCTAAATCATCACATCATTAATTATATCTGGGGAAAACTGTAAAAGTAATTGGGAGAGAATAATGATATGTTAATGCGAACTAAAAAAAATCAGCAGGCCCGTCTGGTTGCAATTTGCAAGAAGGAATGGCACATCAGTGGCTGCTGCATAAAGAATGAGGATTGTACGCAAGATATGATAATATAACATGAGATAAATAGGTACAGCACAAACTGAGTCTTTACGATGTACATTGACTTGTTATCAATGGTGATCGCGCACTCGCCAGAACCTACTAATCCGTGAACAACAACAAAAATCATGATGTCTACACATCTACAGGATCCAATGAAGAACAAATTAATCAATCAATATAATCCTGATGCATAAGAAACAAACAAACCAAGCAAGCAAGAAACTTCCCGTGCATACTATAGCCAAGAATTGTCAGGTCAAAGCAAATAGCCAAGGAAAATAACTTACCAGCCATGTGATATGTCATCTTGTATCCGATGCCACTTGACATTGGAAGCGAGGCTACCGAAGGGATCAATTAAATGTATATAAGATTCGAAGGAAGATGCGTGTACAGATGAGAGGTCTGTCACGTTTCTGACAATGAACCCTCTGTCTTGGGCCGTTCAAGAGGATGGATAAAGTCCTTTTTCTGTTTCTTCCGTCCGCTAATGGCGTTGAAGAACATCTTATAGGCTGTGGCCATGGAGCTAACAGCGAGAACAGGAACTCAGCAAGGTGGGACTCGAATGCAATGCATGTATGTAATGAGGGTGATGAATGCTGCTGTTTCTAGAGTATTTGTGGTTGCAATCCAGCTCAGGAGACGGGGAGAGCATCGGTCACTGCAGCCGAAGAGACCGGCGGCGATCAGAATCCCAGGAGGGAGATGAACCGTGAGCAGCTAATAACCATAAGAGTCCCATGGGCTATCTTCTCTTTTTACTAACCGGAAAAATTGGCTGGGTCAGTCGTCCAACGGGCCACGTACAAATATTGGCTGGGTCAGCCCAGGAGTAAAACTGTACGCTTTGCATAGCCCAGGAGTAAGAAATCTATATAGTCGCTGAGGTAGTGAATCCACCGATGCCAGTCCACGAAAATGACCTGTAACTGAACTGCTGCCGTGGCACATGTGATGACGTGGATAGGCTGCATGTTGAGATAAATCTTATAGTGAGGATGAATCTCTTAGGTATATAGGATATCTCGGATACTTCTGTTTAGAATAATAACCTTAGCAATAGTCTGTCCTTGAACTACTTTGCATTTTAAATACAATTTTCTTTCGAAAATAATAACGCCCACACGTGTAGCAATCTTGCAACACGCCCACACGCGTCGATCACCGTCCAGTTAAGTTTGCACGAATCTTGACACGGTGAGGCAGTTTTCACGTGCCACATAGGACAGGGCTGGTGTGTAGGCGTTGGAGAGTTCACCCACCCGCCCGCAACACACGATTTGCCAGCTGCGCTGTGTGGACGAACTAGTTTCTGCCCACACCGCCACTGAAGGAAATATGCCCTAGAAGCAATAATAAAGTTGTTATTTATATTTCCTTATATCATGATAAATGTTTATTATTAATGCTAGAATTGTATTAACCGAAAACTTAATACATGTGTGAATACATAGACAAACAGAGTGTCCCTAGTATGCCTCTACTTGACTAGCTCGTTAATCAAAGATGGTTAAGTTTCCTAGCCATGTACATGTGTTCTGATTTGATGAATGGGATCACGTCATTAGAGAATGATGTGATGGACTAGACCCATCCGTTAGCTTAGCACTTTGATCGTTTAGTTTATTAATATTGCTTTCTTCATGACTTATACATGTTCCTATGACTATAAGATTATGCAACTCCCGAACACCGGAGGAACACCTTGTGTGCTAGCAAACATCACAACGTAACTGGGTGATTATAAAGATGCTCTACAGGTGTCTCCGATGGTGTTTGTTGAATTGGCATAGATCGAGATTAGGATTTGTCACTCCGTGCATCGAAGAGGTATATCTGGGCCCTCTCGGTAACACACATCACTATGAGCCTTGCAAGCAATGTGACTAATGACTTAGTCACGGGATAATGCATTACAGAACGAGTAAAGAGACTTGTCGGTGACGAGATTGAACTAGGTATAATGATACCGAAGATCGAATCTCTGGCAAGTACATACCGATGACAAAAGGAATTAAGTATGTTGTTATGCGGTTTGACCGATAAAGATCTTTGTACAATATGTAGGAACCAATATGAGCATCCAGTTTCCGCTATTGGTTATTGACCGGAGATGAGTCTCGGTCATGTCTACATAATTCTCGAACCCGTAGGGTCCGCACGCTTAACATTCGATGACGATATGTATTATGAGTTATGTGATTTGATGTACTAAAGATTGTTCGGAGTCCCGGATGAGATCACGGACATGACGAGGAGTCTCGAAATGGTCGAGATATAAAGATTGATATATTGGAAGGTTATGTTTGGACACCGGAAAGGTTTTGGATAGGTTCGGGTATTTTCTGGAGTACCGGGGGGTTACCGAAACCCCCCGGGGGGTTAATGGGCCTTCATGGGCCCTAGTGGAAGAGAGGAGGCGGCGACCAGGTGGAGGCACGTTCCCCCCCCCCCAAGCCCAATCCGAATTAGGTTAGTGTTTGGGGGGGGGGCAGCCCCCCTTTCCTTCTCTCCATCTTCCTCTTCCTTCTTCTCCTACTTGGACTAGGAAAGAGGGGAAACCTACTCCTACTAGGAGTAGGAATCCCCCCCTTGGGCGCGCCCCTTGAGGCCGGCCCTCCTCCTCCCCCCTCCTTTATATATGGGGGAGGGGGCACCCCATAGATACACAAGTTGATCTTTAGCCGTGTGCGGTGCCACCCTTCCCAGTTTTCCACCTCGGTCATATTGTCGTAGTGCTTAGGAGAAGCCCTGCGTCGGTAACTTCACCATCACCGTCAACACGCCATCGTGCTGACGGAACTCACCCTCGGCCTCAGCTAGATCAAGAGTACGAGGGACATCACCGAGCTGAACGTGTGCAGATCGTGGAGGTGTCGTGCGTTTGGTACTTGATCGGTTGGATCGCGAAGACGCTCAACTACATCAACCGCGTTACTTAACACTTCCGCTTTCGGTCTATGAGGGTACGTAGACACACTCTTCCCTCTCGTTGCTAAGCATCTCCTAGATAGATTTTGCGTGATCGTAGGAATTTTTTTGAAATACTGCGTTCCCCAACAGTGGCATCCAAGCCAGGTCTATGCGTAGATGTTATATGCATGAGTAGAACACAAAGAGTTGTGGGCGATAATAGTCATACTGCTTACCAACATGTCATACTTTGATTCGGCGGTATTGTTGGATGAAGCAGCCCAGACCGACATTACATGACCGCGTTCATGAGACTGGTTCTACCAACGTGCTTCGCACACAGGTGGCTAGTGGGTGTCTGTTTCTCCAGCTTTAGTTGAATCAAGTGTGACTACGCCCGGTCCTTGTTGAAGGTTAAAACAGCACATTTGACGAAAAATCGTTGTGGTTTTGATGCGTAGGTAAGAACGGTTCTTGCTAAGCCCATAGCAGCCACGTAAAACTTGCAACAACAAAGTAGAGGACGTCTAACTTGTTTTTTCAGGGCATGTTGTGATGTGATATGGTCAAGACGTGATTATATAAATTGTTGTATGAGATGATCATGTTTTGTAACACAGTTATCGACAACTAGCAGGAGCCATATGGTTGTCACTTTATTGTATGAAATGCAATCGTCATGTAATTGCTTTACTTTATCACTAAGCGGTAGCGATAGTCATGGAAGCAATAGTTGGCGAGACGACAACGATGCTACGATGGAGATCAAGGTGTCAAGCCGGTGACGATGGTGATCATGACGGTGCTTTGGAGATGGAGATCAAAGGCAGAAGATGATGATGTCCATATCATATCACTTATATTGATTGCATGTGATGTTTATCCTTTATGCATCTTATTTTGCTTAGTACGACGGTAGCATTATAAGATGATCTCTCACTAAATTTCAAGGTATAAGTGTTCTCCCTGAGTATGCACCGTTGCTACAGTTCGTCGTGCCGAGACACCACGTGATGATCGGGTGTGATAAGCTCTACGTTCACATACAACGGGTGCAAGCCAGTTTTGCACAAGCAGAGTAATAGGGTTAAACTTGATGACCCTAGCATATGTAGATATGGCCTCGGAACACTGATACCGAAAGGTCGAGCGTGAATCATATAGTAGATATGATCAACATAGTGATGTTCACCATTGAAAACTACTCCATCTCACGTGATGATCGGACATGGTTTAGTTGATATGGATCACGTGATCACTTAGATGATTAAAGGGATGTCTATCTAAGTGGGAGTTCTTAAGTAATATGATTAATTGAACTTTAATTTATCATGAACTTAGTACCTGATAGTATTTTGCATGTCTATATTGTTGTAGATAAATGGCCCGTGCTACTGTTCCCTTGAATTTTAATGCGTTCCTAGAGAAAGCTAAGTTGAAAGATGATGGTAGCAACTACACGGACTGGGTTCGTAACTTGAGGATTATCCTCATTGCTGCACCGAAGAATTACGTCCTGGAAGCACCGCTAGGTGCAAAGCCCGCTGTAGGAGTAAACCCAGATGTTATGAACGTCTGGCAGAGCAAAGATGATGACTACTCGATAGTTCAGTGTGCCATGCTTTACGGCTTAGAATCGGGACTTCAACGACGTTTTGAACGTCATGGAGCATATGAGATGTTCCAGGAGTTGAAGTTAATATTTCAAGCAAATGCCTGAATTGAGAGATATGAAGTCTCCAATAAGTTCTATATCTGCAAGATGGAGGAGAATAGTTCAGTCAGTGAGCATATACTCAGAATGTATGGGTACCACAACCACTTGACTCAACTGGGAGTTAATCTTCCTGATGATAGTGTCATTGACAGAGTTCTTCAATCACTGCCACCAAGCTACAAAAGCTTCGTGATGAACTATAATATGCAAGGGATGGATAAGACAATTCCCGAGCTCTTCGCAATGCTGAAAGGTGCGGAGGTAGAAATCAAGAAGGAGCATCAAGTGTTGATGGTCAAAAAGACCACTAGTTTCAAGAAGAAGGGCAAAGGGAAGAAGGGGAACTTCAAGAAGAACGGCAAGTAAGTTGCTGCTCAAGTGAAGAAGCCCAAATCAGGACCTAAGCCTGAGACTGAGTGCTTCTATTGCAAAGGGGCTGGTCACTGGAAGCGGAACTGCCTCAAGTATTTGGCGGATAAGAAGGATGCCAAAGTGAAAGGTATATTTGATATACATGTTATTGATGTGTACCTTACTAATGCTCGTAGTAGTGCCTGGGTATTTGATACTAGTTCTATTGCTAATATTTGCAACTCGAAACATGGGCTATGGATTAAGCGAAGATTGGCTAAGGACGAGGTGATGATGCGCGTGGGAAATGGTTCCAAAGTCAATGTGATCGCGGTCGGCACATTACCTCTACATCTACCTTCGGGATTAGTATTAGACCTGAATAATTGTTATTTGGTGTCAGCGTTAAGCCTGAACATTATATCTGGATCTTGTTTGATGCGAGACGGTTATTCATTTAAATCAGAGAATAATGGTTGTTCTATTTATACGAGTACTATCTTTTATGGTCATGCACCCTTGATGAGTGGTCTATTTTAATTGAATCTCGATAGTAGTGATACACATATTCATAGTACTGAAGCCAAAAGATATAAGTTTAATAATGATAGTGCAACTTATTTGTGGCACTGCCGTTTGGGTCATATTGGTGTAAAGCGCATGAAGAAACTCCATGCTGGTGGACTTTTGGAATCACTTGATTATGAATCACTTGATGCTTGCGAACCATGCCTTGTGGGAAAGATGACTAAGACTCGGTTCTCCGGAACAATGGAGTGAGCAACAGACTTGTTGGAAATAATACATATTGATGTATGCGGTCCGATGAGTGTTGATGCCCGCGGCGGGTATCGTTATTTTCTAACCTTCACCGATGATTTAAGCAGATATGGGTATATCTACTTGATGAAACATAAGTCTGAAGCATTTGAAAAGTTCAAAGAATTTCAGAGTGAAGTGGAAAATCATCGTAACAAGAAAATTAAGTTTCTACGACCTGATCGTGGAGGTGAATATTTGAGTTATGAGTTTGGTCTTCATTTGAAACAATGCGGAATAGTTTCGCAACTCACGCACCTGGAACACCACAGTGTAATGGTGTGTCCGAATGTCGTAACCGCACTTTATTAGATATGGTGTGATCTATGATGTCTCTTACTGATTTACCGCTATCATTTTGGGGTTATGCTTTAGAGACAGCTGCATTCACGTTAAATAGGGCACCATCAAAATCCGTTGAGGCGACACCATATGAACTGTGGTTTGGCAACAAACCCAAGTTTTCGTTTCTTAAAGTTTGGTCCTACGATGCTTATGTGAAAAAGCTTCAACCTGATAAGCTCGAACCCAAATCGGAGAAATGTGTCTTCATAGGATACCCAAAGGAGACTGTTGGGTACACCTTCTATCACAGATCCGAAGGCAAGATATTTGTTGCTAAGAATGGCTCCTTTCTAGAGAAGGAGTTTCTCTCGAAAGAAGTTGGTGGGAGGAAAGTAAAACTTGATGAGGTAACTGTACCTTCTCCCTTATTGGAAAGTAGTTCATCACAGAAATCAGTTCCAGTGATTCCTACACCAATTAGTGAGGAAGCTAATGATAATGATCATGAAACTTCTGATCAAGTTACTACCGAACCTCGTAGGTCAACCAGAGCAAGATCCGCACCAGAGTAGTACGGTAATCCTTTTCTGGAGGTCATGTTACTTGACCATGACGAACCTACGAACTATGAGGAAGAGATGATGAGCCCAGATTCCGTGAAATGCCTTGAGGACATGAAATCTGAGATGGGGTCCATGTATGAGAACAAAGTGTGGACTTTGGTTGACTTGCCCGGTGATCAGAAAGCCATAGAGAATAAATGGATCTTCAAGAAGAAGACTGGCGCCGACGGTAATGTTACTGTCTACAAAGCTCGAATTTTTGCGAAAGGTTTTCGACAAGTTCAAGGAGTTGACTACGATGAGACCTTCTCACCCGTAGCGATGCTTAAGTCCGTCTGAATCATGTGAGCAATTGCCGCATTTTATGATTATGAAATTTGGCAAATAAATGTCAAAACTGCATTTCTTAATGGATATCTTAAAGAAGAGTTGTATATGATGCAACCAGAAGGTTTTTTCGATCCAAAAGGTGCTAACAAAGTGTGCAAGATCCAGCGATCCATTTATGGACTGGTGCAAGCATCTCGGAGTTGGAATATACGCTTTGATAGTGTGATCAAAGCATATGGGTTTATACAGAGTTTTGGAGAAGCCTGTGCTACCTCTTGAGCACTGCATTGGTTTTCCCTTGAAGAGGAAAGGGTGATGCAGCAAAGTAGCATAAGTATTTCCCTCAGTTTTTGAGAACCAAGGTATCAATCCAGTAGGAGATCACGCTCAAGTCCCATGCACCTACACAAACAAATAAGAACCTCGCAACCAACGCAATAAAGGGGTTGTCAAGCCCTTCTCGGTCACTTACGAGAGTGAGATCTGATAGATATGATAAGATAATATTTTTGGTATTTTTATGATAAAGAGAAATAAAGATGCAAAGTAAAATAAACGGCAAATGAAATAACTAAGTATTGGAAGAATAATATGATGGAAGATAGACCCGGGTGCCATAGGTTTCACTAGTGGCTTCTCTCAAGAGCATAAGTATTACGGTGGGTAAACAAATTACTGACGAGCAATTGATAGAATTGAGCATAGTTATGAGAATATCTAGGTATGATCATGTATATAGGCATCACATCCGAGACAAGTAGACCGAAACGATTCTGCATCTACTACTATTACTCCACACATCGACCGCTATCCAGCATGCATCTAGAGTATTAAGTTCATAAGAACAGAGTAATGCTTTAAGGAAGATGACATGATGTAGAGGGATAAACTCATGCAATATGATATAAACCCCATCTTTTTATCCTCGATGGCAACAATACAATACGTATCTGTTCCCTTTCTGTCCATGGAGTTGATGTAGAGGCCCTCCGTGATCAATGCCCCCTCTGGCGGAGCTCCGGAAAAGGCCCCGAGATGGGATCTCTCGAGTACAGAAGGTTGCGGCGGTGGAACTAGATTTTCGTGGTGCTCCTAGATGTTTGGGGGGTACGTGGATATATATAGGAGGAAGAAGTATGTCGGTGGAGCAACGGAGGGCCTACGAGGGTGGAGGGCGCGCCCAGGGGGCTAGGCGCCCCCCTACCTCGTGCCTTCCTCCCTTGTTTCTTGACGGCCACTCCAAGTCTCCTAGATCACGTTTGTTGAGAAAATCGTGTTCCCGAAGGTTTCATTCCGTTTGGACTCCGTTTGATACTCCATTTCTTCGAAACCCTAAAACAGGCAAAAAAACAGCAATTTGGGCTGGGCCTCCGATTAGTAGGTTAGTCCCAAAAATGATATAAAAGTGTAAAATAAAGCCCATTAACATCCAAAATAGATAATATAATAGCATGGAGCAATCAAAAATTATAGATACGTTGGAGACGTATCAGCCTGTATTTACAAGAAAGTGAGTGGGAGCTCAATAGCATTTCTGATATTATATGCGGATGACATATTGTTGATCGGAAATGATACTGAATTTCTGAATAGCATAAAAGGATACTTGAATAAGAATTTTTCAATGAAAGACCTCGGTGAAGCTGCTTATATATTGGGCATCAAGATCTATAGAGATAGATCAAGACGCTTAATTGGACTTTCACAAAGCACATACCTTGATAAAGTTTTGAAGAAATTCAAAATGGATCAAGCAAAGAAAGAGTTCTTGCCTGTGTTACAAGGTGTGAAGTTGAGTCAGACTCAATGCCCGACCACTGCAGAAGATAGAGAGAAAATGAAAGTCATTCCCTATGCCTCAGCCATAGGTTCTATCATATATGCAATGCTGTGTACCAGACCTAATGTGTGCCTTGCTATTAGTTTAGCAGGGAGGTACCAAAGTAATCCAGGAGTGGATCACTGGACAGCGGTCAAGAACATTCTGAAATACCTGAAAAGGACTAAGTGTTGGGGATCGCAGCAGAATTTTAAAATTTTCCTACGCTCACCAAGATCCATCTATGGAGTATACTAGCAACGAGGGGAAAGGAGTGCATCTACATACCCTTGTAGATCGCTAGCGGAAGCGTTCCAATGAACGTGGTTGATGGAGTCGTACTCGCCGTGATCCAAATCACCGATGACCGAGTGCCGAACGGACGGCACCGTTATCTTGCTGCCCTCCCTCGCCCCTTTATATAGCCCCCCTGGGAGGGGGGCGCCGGCCAAGACCCATCTAGATGGGGGGGGCGGTGGCCAAGGGGGGAGACTTGCCCCCCAAGGCAAGTGGGGCGCCCCCCCACCCTAGGGTTTCCAACCCTAGGCGCAGGGGGAGGCCCATGGGGGGCGCCCCAGCCCACTAAGGGCTGGTTCCCTTCCCACTTCAGCCCATGGGGCCCTCCGGGATAGGTGGCCCCACTCGGTGGACCCCCGGGACCCTTCCGGTGGTCCCGGTACAATACCGATAACCCCCGAAACTTTCCCGGTGGCCGAAACTTGACTTCCTATATATAATTCTTCACCTCCGGACCATTCCGGAACTCCTCGTGACGTCCGGGATCTCATCCGGGACTCCGAACAACTTTCGGGTTTCCGCATACTCATATCTCTACAACCCTAGCATCGCTGAACCTTAAGTGTGTAGACCCTACGGGTTCGGGAGACATGCAGACATGACCGAGACGCCTCTCCGGTCAATAACCAACAGCGGGATCTGGATACCCATGTTGGCTCCCACATGTTCCACGATGATCTCATCAGATGAACCACGATGTCGAGGATTCAATCAATCCCGTATACAATTCCCTTTGTCAATCGGTATGTTACTTGCCCGAGATTCGATCGTCGGTATCCCAATACCTTGTTCAATCTTGTTACCGGCAAGTCTCTTTACTCGTACCGTAATGCATGATCCCGTGACTAACGCCTTAGTCACATTGAGCTCATTTTGATGATGCATTACCGAGTGGGCCCAGAGATACCTCTCCGTCATACGGAGTGACAAATCCCAGTCTCGATCCGTGCCAACCCAACAGACACTTTCGGAGATACCCGTAGTATACCTTTATAGTCACCCAGTTACGTTGTGACGTTTGGCACACCCAAAGTACTCCTACGGTATCCGGGAGTTGCACGATCTCATGGTCTAAGGAAAATATACTTGACATTGGAAAAGCTCTAGCAAACAAACTACACGATCTTTGAGCTATGCTTAGGATTGGGTCTTGTCTATCACATCATTCTCCTAATGATGTGATCCCGTTATCAACGACATCCAATGTCCATAGTCAGGAAACCATGACTATCGGTTGATCAACGAGCTAGTCAACTAGAGGCTTACTAGGGACACGTTGTGGTCTATGTATTCACACATGTATTACGATTTCCGGATAATACAATTATAGCATGAACAATAGACAATTATCATGAACAAAGAAATATAATAATAACCATTTATTATTGCCTCTAGGGCATATTTCCAACACTAAGGATGTGTTTCTCATTTATGGAGGTGACAAAGAGCTCGTCGTAAACGGTTACATCGATGCAAGCTTTGACACTGATCCGGATGACTCTAAGTCACAAACCGGATACATATTTTTATTGAATGGTGGAGCTGTCAGTTGGTGCAGTTCTAGGCAGAGCGTCGTGGCGCAATCTACGTGTGAAGCGGAATACATAGTTGCTTCGGAAGCAGCAAATGAAGGAATCTGGATGAAGGAGTTCATATCTGATCTAGTAGTAATACCTAGTGCATCAGGTCCAATGAAAATCTTTTGTGACAATACTGGTGTAATTGCCTTGGCAAAGGAATCCAGATTTCACAAGAGAACCAAGCACATCAAGAGACGCTTCAATTCCATCCGCGATCAAGTCAAGGAGGGGGACATAGATATTTGCAAGATACATAGGGATCTGAATGTTGCAGACCCGTTGACTAAGCCTCTCTCGCGAGCAACATATGATCAGCACCTAGACTCCATGGGTGTTACAATCATTACTGTGTAATCTAGATTATTGACTCTAGTGCAAGTGGGAGACTGAAGGAAATATGCCCTAGAGGCAATAATAAATTTGTTATTTATATTTCCTTATATCATGATAAATGTTTATTATTCATGCTAGAATGTTATTAACCGGAAACTTAGTACATGTGTGAATACATAGACAAACAGAGTGTTCCTAGTATGCCTCTACTTGACTAGCTCGTTAATCAAAGATGGTTAAGTTTCCTAGCCATGGACATGTGTTGCCATTTGATGAACGGGATCACATCATTAGAGAATGATGTGATGGACTAGACCCATCCGTTAGCTTAGCACTTTGATCATTTAGTTTATTGCTATTGCTTTCTTCATGACTTATGCATGTTCCTATGACTATGAGATTATGAAACTCCCGAATACCGGAGGAACACCTTGTGTGCTATCAAACGTCACACCATAACTGGGTGATTATAAAGATGCTCTACAGCTGTCTCCGATGGTGTTTGTTGAGTTGGCACAGATCGAGATTAGGATTTGTCACTGCGTGTATCGGAGAGGTATCTCTGGGCCTCTCGGTAATGCACAACACTATGAGCCTTGCAAGCAATGTGACTAATGAGTTAGTCACGGGATGATGCATTACTGAACGAGTAAAGAGACTTACCGGTGACGAGATTGAACTAGGTATAATGATACCGACGATCGAATCTCGGGTAAGTAACATACCGATGACAAAAGGAACAAAGTATGTTGTTATGCGGTTTGACCGATAAAGATCTTCGTAGAATATGTAGGAACCAATATGAGCATCCAGGTTCCGCAATTGGTTATTGACCGGAGATGAGTCTCGGTCATGTCTACATAGTTCTTGAACCCGTAGGGTCCGCACGCTTAACGTTCGATAACGATATGTATTATGAGTTATGTGATTTGATGTACCGAAGATTGTTTGGAGTCCCGGATGAGATCACGGACATGAAGAGGAGTCTCGAAATGGTCGAGACATAAAGATTGATATATTGGAAGGTTATGTGGACACCGGAAAGGTTTCGGATAGGTTCGGACATTTTCCGGAGTACCGGGGGGTTACTGGGACCCCCCAGAGGGTTAATGGGCCTTCATGGGCCCTAGTGGAAGAGAGGAGGCAGCGGCCAGGTGGAGGCGCGCGCCCCCCAAGCTCAATCCGAATTGGGTTAGGGTTTGGGGGGGCTTTCCTTCTCTCCCTCTTCCTCTTCCTTCTTCTCCTACTTGGACTAGGAAAGGGGGGAAACCTACTCCTACTAGGATTAGGAATCCCCCCTTGGGCGCGCCCCTTGAGGCCGGCCCTCCTCCTCCCCCCTCCTTTATATACGGGGGAGGAGGGCACCCCATAGACACACGAGTTGATCTTTAGCCGCGTGTGGTGCCCCCTCCACTGTTTTCCACCTCGGTCTTATTGTCGTAGTGCTTAGGCGAAGCCCTGCGTCGGTAAATTCATCATCACCGTCAACACGCCATCGTGCTGACGAAACTCACCCTCGGCCTCATCTGGATCAAGAGTATGAGGGACGTCACCGAGCTGAACGTGTGCAGATCGCGGAGGTGTCGTGCGTTTGGTACTTGATCGGTTGGATCATGAAAACGTTCGACTACATCAACCGCATTACTTAACGCTTTCGCTTTCGGTCTACGTGGGTACGTAGACACACTCTCCCCTCTCGTTGCTATGCATCTCCTAGATAGATCTTGCATGATCGTAGGAATTTTTTTTGAAATACTGCGTTCCCCAACAGCCACCACCTATTCCATGCGCGTGTGGACGAACTGCTTTTCGCCCACACGACACTCGTACGTTTTTGGATGGTAACTACAGTTACGCGTGCGTGGCAACTAGGTAAACACACATGGAAACTATGATTCATTGCTAGACGGTAACTGCAGTTGCGCGTATGTGGCAAACAGATAAACACACATGTCAACCGTGATTAACTATACATGACAACTATGGTTGGACCACACGTGGCAACTAGGTAAACACACATGGCAACTACTGTTTGACCATATGTGGCAAGTAGTTAATCACACACGGCAGCTATGGTTTTGATAACACACGGCAACTACCATAATTAGACATCACAACTATAGTTAACCAAAACAGATAGAGTTGTCATGCTTTTACAACTACATTTGCCATCCCGGATAACTACATCTGCCATCCTGGATGGCAACTAAATCGTCATCCCGCGGGTTCCTAACATAGCTGCGCCAGGACGTGTGGGCATTTTTGCTTCGTGCCACACGCGCGGGTGGAGATCAGTAGTACTTGTTGGCCGTGTGGCACGAAGTAGCTGCGCCCACGCGTGTGGGCAATTCTGATGTTCACCCACACAGCCCGTGTGGGCTGCCTCCTGCTCACGCCACACACGGTGTGTGGGCGGATGTTTAGTATGCCACACGTGTGCGCGTTATCGGCGTCCATTTCTTTTAGGAGAATTCATGGACAAATTTAATATAGTCACCTGTCTTAAGGATGTCTTAGTTATAGTATAGTCTGACACATAACATAGCTTTGAATTTTCAAGGATGTTTTGTGATAGGTTCCTTCATAGGCCAGCAAATATATACTTGGAAAACCGTTGTGTTCCGGATTCCAAGCGTTTATTCTTACATTTCAAATATAATTGATTATTATGGCTATGACATTTGTACTTAAGGGCCCCGAGTTTTAATTTCGCCCCGGCCCCCCAAAAACTCAGGACCGGCACTGCTGACGGCCGGCCGGCGAACATGACCGCTCCCAGATGTCGGCTGCTACTAGGGCAACCGACCGACACGTTTGAACCGAATCAAACCAAATCGACTGAGCCGTAACTCTCAGAGCATCTTCTAATTTACATCTCCAAAAAGTGCTTTTTGCATCTTCAAAAAAGGACCAACTCTAACAAATGATGCAGAACATAGATGTAAAAGTGTAACTCCAATAGGTGATGCAAAATGGAGATGTAAAAACTAGTGGGCGGTGGCCGAATCGGGGTGGCGCGATATGATTCGGGGTGGTGGCGGAGGAGCGTCGGGGGTGGCGAATCGGTGCGGCAACGACGCGAATCGAGGTGGTGAAGCAGCGGCGGCAGCGCGAATCTGGGGCGGCGGAGCAGCAACGTTTCGAGGCGGAGAGAAGAGGAACGGCGTAGGGGCGGCGGCGGAGGTGGTGGAGGGCCTCTTTGACTGGAGGAGGAAGCCACGGCATGGCGGCGGTAGCCAATCGCCCGCCGCAGCCGCGTCCGGCTACAAAATTTTGGCCGATCGATGGTTCACCGCCGGGTTGCGCCCCCGTGCCATCTCCAATGTGTGGCTTGGCGGCCCGCTGCTTCTTCGCAGGCAGCTTCGGTGCGACGGCGGCCGGCTGAGGTGGGGCAAATCCGGGGCGGCGGCATGGAGACAGAGGCCAAATTGGCGACCATGGTCACGCTGACGGCGGCTGCGGCGAGGTGTCAGACCAGATATGGGCGGGCGCGCGCGGCGGGGTCATTGGCGTCGGCCATGGTGGTGGCCGACGGTCGGGCGGGCGGGCGGGCGGCGGTCGCGGAAGCCAAATGAAAGCAGTTGGGCGGTTGGCGTGCGATCGCCGTTTTTACATCTTCTGTAGGTGGAGATACAAATTTGCACCGCGAGATGTTGCACTTTACAACTTTGAGAGAAGGAGAAGTACAAAAAATTTGCATTTATATTATCTGTTGGAGAGGGTTTTTTGACATTGAAGATGTAAAATTTGTTAGTTTTGATTATTTTTATATCTATATCATCTATCCGAGATGCTCCTACTAAGTTGCCCGTCCCAAACCAGAACCACCCACCTTCTGCCGCCGGCGACCAGCTGCAGTGGAGCAGCTCATCTGCGCGTGCCTCCCATCTCCGTCCATCAATCAGGCCCCTCCGCGCGCCTTCCCGACCGTCGGGGATGCCGCGCCCGCCTCCCTGGCGCGAGGTCCAGCTCGCCGGCCTGCTCATCATCATCGCAGCGCAGCCGAGGCTCTCAACCACCAGGTCTCTGGCGCGTATCCTGAAAGAGTGCTGGCGACGTTCGCATTTCAAATTTGGGTGTATATATTTTCCAAATTTTTTGTCGAGTCACCAATTTGGCCCCGCTCCTTTTGATATATACATATTTTATATTAAAATTTTATACTTACTATACTATTGTGTTAAAGGGTATTTTTTTTCTTGATAGAAAGGAGTATATTTTTACATTGCTTATTTGGCATAATTAACAATATTATTTAATTATTTATTATACAATTGTAATGTATATTGTTGAAAAATATGTAAGTGTTGCATTGAATATAATTTTTGTTTTGTAATTTTTTTTATTTTCTTGATACTTGTGTAATTTATGTAGTTTATGCATATGTATGTTAGATATCTCTAAAGTATATAGTTTCACAAATATTGTAATAGTGGTTAGATTATATGATTATGAAAACATATCTTTAGAAAATTCTAGAGTCCAGTATACTTGTTTTTGGAGCATCCATGTACAAATTTGACAATATTTTTAATAAACCATATGTAAGGGATACACAATGTACAAATTTAACAAAATATTTTTTAAACCATATGCACTGCAGGCAGACATGCAGCGACGACGCTTCCTATTTAGCGCTGCAGGTGCCCGTTACAGGTCATTTTGGCAAACGGGCGCCTGCACCGCACGCCCTCTGCCGTGAGATGGGCCGGCCCATTTAGCGTTTTGCTTCTTCTTTTTATAAAGTGCGAAAAATGGGGCACTGCCCGAATCAAACCTTAGACCTACATCTTCACAGCGCACCGTGCTTACCACTACGGCCATCGCTAGCTCTTGCATGATTACTTCTTGCGTATGTCTTATTCTTTCTCCAGTTTGAATTTTCTTTTTCTGTTTCTTTTTCCATTTTATTTATTTTTCTTAAATGCGTGATTCTAAAACGACGAACTTTTCCTTGAAAATCAACGAACATTTTTAAAAAATCCATTAATTGTTTTCAAATTTTGTGAAAAAATTTAAACTTTGATGAACTCATTTTTCAAATTCGATGAGCCTTTTCAAATTCAATGATTTTTTTTCAAATCCATGATCTTTTTTCAATTTTGATTAACTTTTTTCAAAATCGATGAACTTTTTGTTTGAAAATTGATTAACTTTTTTTCAATTTTGTGAACTTTTCTTGAAAATTGATGAACTCTTTTTGAAATATATGAACTCTTTTTGAAATATATGAACTCTTTTTGAAATCTATGAACCTTTTCAAAATCGATGAAATTTTATTGAAAATAGATAAACTTTTTTCAAAACTTATGAACTTTTTTAAAAGTTGAATATATCTTTTTGAAAAATGATTATTTTTTTTAAAATTGATGGACTTTTTCCAAGTTTGTGAACTTTTTTGAAATCATTTATTTTTTCTAATTCATGAAAATTCTTTCAATTCTTGGTTTGTTTGAGATCTGCGAACTTTCAATTTTTCTTCACATTTTTTTTCAAAAATCACGTTTTTCTAATTTCTATATGCAGTAAATAGAGTGGCTATACTTATTTCTTAAAGAGTTTGTGCCCTAAGGAATCACAAAATCATGTTTGGTCTTGTGGTTGGGCAACATGCACAGTTGTTCTGTGGTATAGATTTTTCTTTTTTTAAAGTACGTCTAGGTATGCCATAGCTTTATAGAAGGCAGAAATGTAGCGAACCAACCTGTGGTTGAATGGTTAGAGGGACAGTGGTATCCCCAGCCGACCAGGGTTTGAATCCTGGTACTCGCATTATTACTGGATTTATTTCAGGATTCCGACGATGCGCTTTCAGTGGGAGGAGACGTTCCCGTCGACGACGAGGCGCCTACGGTAACTTTGTAAATTTCAAGATGACATGCCGGCTCAGTATCTCGAAGGTGCTCATAAGGGTGAGTGTATGCACGCATGTATGAGCGCTTGCGTCTGTACTGATGCTCAAAAAAATAGAAGGCAGAAATGTAATGTTCACGATGATGGTCTTGGTGAGTAGTTTTTAGATGAACCGTGCAATGCATGCATCAATGGGGTAATTTGCTCTTACTAGTTTGCAAATTTGCTCAAATAGGTAAGAATTATTTTGCAGTATCGCAGTATCACTGATTTAATTTTTAAAGAATGAAGTAATATTTGTCCTTATCATTCATATGGATTTAGTATCTATCTTAATTTCTTGGATACTTTTATATAGAATAATGACCTTAGCAATAGTCAGTCCTTGAACTACTATGTATTTTAGATACAAATTTATTTTAGGACAATTCAAGGACAAATTTAATATAGTCACCTGTCTTAAGATGCCTTCTGATAGATTTGTTCGTAGTTATAGTATAGTCTGACACTAAACATAGCTTTCCATTTTCAAGGATGTTTTGCATTTGCAAGGATGTTTTGTGATAGATTTCTTCATAGGCCATCAAATATATACTTGCAAAACCGATGTGATCCGGATTCCAAGCGTTTATTGTTACATTTCAAATATAAATGATTATTATGGCTATGACATTTGCACTTAAGGGCCCCGAGTTTTAATTTCGCCCGGGCCCCCAAAAGCTCAGGACCGGCCCTGCTGGAGCCCGGCCGGCGAATGTGACCGCTCCCAGACGTCGGCTGCTACTAGGGCAACCGACTGACATGTTTGAACCGAATTGGACCAAATCGGCCGAGCCGTAACTCTTAGAGCATCTCCAATAGAAGATGCAAATTTAGAGATGTAAAACTTTACATATCTAAAAAGTGCTTTTTGCATCTCCAAAAAAGGGCCAACTCCAACAGATGATGTAAAACGAAGATGAAAAGTGCAACTCCAATAGCTGATGCAAAATGGAGATGTAAAAACTAGCGAGCGGCCCGAATCGGGGAGGCGGTAATGGGGACTGCAACGGCGCGGCGCGATTCGGGGCAGGGGATTTGAGGCAGCGGCTTCGGGGCGGAGGAGGAGGAGTGTCCAAGGGGCAGCGGGGGTGGCGAATCGGTGCAGTGGCGGCGCGAATCGGGGACGGCGGAGTAGCGGCGATTCAAGGTGGAGAGAGGAAAAGGAACGGCGTAGGGGAGGCGACGGAGGTGGAGGAGGGCCTCTTTGGCCGAAGGAGGAAGCCACGGTGATGAGGACATCAATACCATTGTTACACCCACAGCCCCTGTTGCTATACATACTAGACCAATTACTAGAGCTCGCGCACGCCAGTTAAATTACCAGGTACTTTCGTTTCTTGGTAATGATTCTAATATTCATGAGAATATGATGCTGCCTAAATTGGATACATTTGTTTTTCTTACAAATGAAGGGCCTGGCATGGATAAGAGGGATGAACACTGGAGCAAGACCAAGCATGGAGATGATGGCATGCGCAAGGGGAATAAAAACGGAGTTACAAGTGATGATTTTAGGACTTTGAAGCCACCATAAGGAGTGCATGAAGCCTTGGATGAAATATACAAGATGCCACTTCATAAATTTCGTCCAGAGGCTATTCTAGGTGATGCGTCACCTTATTATTGGGCCAGGCCCATGTATTTTCGAAATACTTAAGTATAGCCTGTTTTTAGAGTCCGTATGTGTGGGGAAACAAGAGTTAGGGTTGCCTTCGGACCCCTCCTCCAAGGGCCACGAAATTCCCCCCTCTTCCTCCATATATACAGCCCTTAGGGCGTCGTTTAGACTTTGGGGGTTTTGTTTAGATTAAAGTTCGCCATAGCTGCAACTTCGCGTACTTCGTTTGTGCTCAACGACCAGACAAAGGCGTCACAGAACCGCACCTTGATCAATAAAGCTTTCCTCTTATATTCGCAATATCCAGATTGCAATCTTAGTTTCTTGCTTGTTCTTCGTTTGCCTGCAGGAAACAGACCTTCGTGGTCAGGTTGATCGTGCTCCGGTGTGGTCAATAACCTCTCGGAGTTGGTTTAGCGATTGCTAAGGCGTGACGTCTTCGCACGTTCGTAGTCGGATCGTCAAAGTCGACTTCCTCCAAAACGATAGCCACCATCTCATCAAAAGACGGGACACCTTTGCCTCTATCACACGGCCGCCATCGAGAGCCAATCGCCCGCCGCAGCCGCGTCCGACTTCAAAATTTTGGCCGGCCAAGGTTGGTTCGCCGCCGGGTTACGCCCCCGTGCCATCTCCACCGTGTGGCTTGCCGGCCCGCTGCTTCTTCGCATGCAGCTCCGGCGCGACGGCGACCGACCGAGGTGAGGCAAATCCGGGGCGGCGGCATGGAGGTGGAGGCCAAATTGGAGACCATGGTCGCGCTGACGGTGGCTGCGGCGAGGTGTGTCAAACCAGAGGCGGGCAGGCGGCGCGGCAGGGTCATCAGCGTCGGCCATGGCGGCGGCCGGCCGTTGGGCGGACGGGCGGTGGTCGCGCGGAGGCCAAATGATGATAGTTCAGTGGTTGGCCCGCGATCGCCGTTTTTACATCTCCTGTAGATGGAGATGTAAATTTGCACCGCAAGGTATTGTTTTTTTTATATTTACATCATTTGTTGGAGAAGGGTTTTTAGCATCAAGGTGCAAAAGTTAATTATTTTTGCATCTATAACATCTACTATTGGAGATGCTCGTGCTGGTTGCCCCTGTCAATCCCAAACCAGAACCACCCACCTTCCGCCGCCGGCGACCAGCTACAGTGGAGCAGCTCATCTGCGCCACCCTCCCATCTCCGTCCATTAATCAGGCCCCTCCGCGCACCTTCCCGGCCGTCGAGGATGCCGCGCCTGCCTCCCTGGCGCGAGGTCCAGCTCGTCGACCTGCTCATCGTCATCGCAGCACAGTCGGGGCTCTCAACCACCAGGTCTCCGGCGCGTATCCTCAAAGGGTGCTGGCTCATCTCCGTCTCTTCGCTGCTATGCCAGCGACGTCCACGACCCCCTCCCCGCTCATACCCACCCCTCCAGCAGTCCAGCTCCAATGGCAGCATGCCCGCCATCTGCTCGATGAAACGTCTGTGCCCAACCGACCAGCATCTATGCCAAATCTACTGGAGGGTACGTACTTCCTTAGATCCCATCTTTCCATTCCTCAATTGGCAATCATGTGGCACCAAGTGTGTCATCTCTTTTTTCCTGAATTGAGTGTGTTCTAGGCAGCGAATGCACGCGAGCCCAAGCAAAGCATGATGCTCACACAACTGTCAAAATTCTGAGTTCGCACGTGTGTTTTGCAGCTCACAAAGACATCAACATATATGATGCCAACCTTCCTGAGAAGCTTTCCTGATGTTGAGTCGCTGTGTATCACGGTACTTTCTAGCATTGCATTTTACTACTGTTGCTTGTTGTCACCAAATGATTCATCACTTGCTGAGATGGTCACTGAGTTGAACAATTTGCAGCCTGCAGAATTTGATCAGGCTCAACCTCAAGTTCTACGAAGATCAGGCTGTTCCCAAAGTAAATGTGTTGTTGTGCATCAGGGCGATCCCATTTGGTGAGTTCCAGGGAGGGGGAGCAATACGAGCTTTCCTTCCATTGCAACCTCGTCAGGAGTTCACGTGTTCTAAATTATGCAGCCGTTCGGATGGCCAATTCTAGGTTCACTTCAAGGTCCATGGATCAGATGCTATCCACTGTGGAGAATACGAGTAATGAAAATTGTGCCAGTGAGTGTAAGGTGGCTGTCTATGAGAGTACTGGCCCTGAGGGAGGTAGACGCTGGACCTTTTAGCGAGGAGCAAAGTTTTCTGATGATAACCCTTTTGTACCAGTTGAAATCCTCTAATGTAGATGGTTCGTATCGTTTTCCAGTATCTGCATACTTTAGAATTTTTTTTGCATATGTTATCTGAACATTGGGTAGTTCTCAGATTCTACTAGAATGATTAGCTTGAATAGCCGAGGTAACTAGTAGTACAATTTGACCATCTGGCGGCATGTTCTATTGCTTGTTAGTTGCCTGTTGCATGTCATCATGATTGATCATGAGTCATGATCATCTACCAGTGTATTTGTGTATTTCACTTCGTGGTCTTCCCATCTTCTTCGATTATGAAATGTGAAGCTTATAACTTTGCAAAAAGATGTTTCATGCAGTGGATGCACTAGATTTTCTTGCATGCTTGCATGTTTGCTTTGAAGTACCACACGGTCGATAGATAATACCACAAGTGGACAGGCTGCTAGCAATCTCTGTTCTTTCTTCTAGCATGATACATCCACCTCCATTTGGTATGACATGCTATTGTGATGTAGAACTGCTGCTGCTGGAATCTGAATGTACACCACTATGCATGTTGCAGGCAATGAACTCTTGTACAGCAGAAAATATCTGGAAGAAGCAACTCACTAATACCGAAGCTCTGAAAAGAATCCAAATAAACCCATAGTAAGGATTTTGGTTTACAGTGATTATGCCTTGTATAACATCTGAACGCAAATTTTATGAGCAGTTTTTTTATCCGTTATTAATCGGTCACAACTCTTTTATGAGTTGTCATACTTTATCTAATACATTGGTTAAATTTGTTTCTCCATTCAAGCTCGATGGATCTCTGATTACTAAAATTTCTGTCACATAATAACATATATCATCTATGATCTGTCTTATTTGTTTTACATCGTTAGCTGCAAGGTATGCTCCCGGGGCACCATTTTATCTGGCACCCTGATTACTGTAATATTTTAGATGATAATACTACTTTTATGATTGGCCATCCAGGTTTTTAGAAACAGACCTCAAGGTCACATCTTTCTCGGAGCTCTGCCTGAAGGTCTGGATGATGCGGGAAAATGTGTTGAGCTGGATCCTACTTATCCGGTGGGTTATGCATGTCGAAGGTTCAAGCCCTGATGCAGATTTATGAAAGTGCTATGGCAATATACATAGAGGGTTTGAAGTGTGATCCAAATAGTACCATTGTAATTGATGGCTTTAAGAGGTAGCATCCCAGTATTCTGTTTGCCTTCTTGAAGTTATAATGAACTAACATTTGTTTTCATTGGGCTAGATGTGTGACATGCATTGAGAGGTCTAAAGGCGGTGATGTTTGGCCTGAGGATTTAGAAGACATTTTGGTTAGTCTAGTTTATTTCTATGCAACAAGGCTTCCATAATTATTTGTTTCTGTTTAATTTATCCACATAAATTTCTTGCATGCGTGGTTTATTGTGACTCTGGTAATCCTTGTGCAGCAGGGAACAAAGAAACTGTACCTTGACTGGCAATGAAAACCTTCTAATTAGTAGTTAAACTTTACCCCTTCAAAACAATCTGATTGAGTTCTAATATCCTCAGTGACTAATTATTTGCTCTCAATGATCCTAACAGAGAGATTGACATTCGGACATTGATTTGTGTAAAGAAGTTTCTTATGAGCCCTCGAGGCGGATTGAATCTGAACGAGTGGTAAGTTCATATCATGATGTCCTAAAGAATTATCGTGATAAGCATTTATTTTTGAAAAAGCTATCTTATCTAGACCGAAGGGTCGCACAATAGCCTTTTGGATATGCATGCACTCTCTAGATTAAACCTCCTTCCAACTTATCTAGACTAGGTACTATTGATGTTAAATGAAACCATATTAATCAAGCCGTCAATCACCGATAAATATGAATGAAAGGATGTGATTTTTGCAGGCCAAGGTATCAGAGGCAAACAAGGTCCAACGACAGGAAGAAACTAAGGAACATGTTTCCAAGATAGTACAACAAGAGTTGCAACAAGTTAAAGCATGACAAGATGAGGTCGCTGATGAGCTACAGAAAGCTAATAAGCATAATGAGCATGTTCGACATCAACTCTTGGAGTGCAAGAAGGGTCATAGTGAGGAACTTTAGAGAGCCAATGAGCATAGTTTGAATCTTCAACAGCAGCTCTCGGAATCCAAAGAGCAGTATAATGAGCTTAAGTCCAAGCATGACGACTTACTAAGGAACGAGATACTACACTCAAAGAGGTAGAAAAGTTATGCCGGAGAAGAAGTTCGGCGATGCCCTGCCAGTTTTCATTATCTGAACTGAAGTGAGCAACAGAAAATTCCATACTTCATTTAAGTGCAGAGAATGCCTGTTTATCTCTGTGGTGTCCTTCGGAAGATGAAAGTTGTAATAAAGGTCCCAATCTCTAGTTAAATCATGAATCAGTCTCATGGGCATGAACCGGATTAAATTTGTCTCCTATTTCCCCTCCGACTTAATCGCCATGCCAGGATAGCGTACGAAGGATCCGCTAGAATCAGGATTACTAAACTAGAAAATGCCAATCTACAGTTTTTAGCCAGTAACTATAATTAAGGAAATGGACACGTCAAGCAAGATAGATCTAAAAATGGAAATCTCACCAGTGAACTTACGAAATCTAACAAGAACAATCAGTTTGTTATTTTGACTAGATCGACCTAAGAACTGATCCAATAAAAATTAAGTTAATGTTTGGTCAAGTTTAAAGCTATAACAGCCCCAATCATTTCTACCCCATAAACTCCCTCCCATGAAAATATAGTGGGAAATAAAAAGTGATCGATGGAGGAACCATACAAGGTGGAGGAGCAGGAAAAGGTAGGTTTAAATTTAAAAGGTTTAAGTAGTAAAATAAGAAAACAGAAACAGAAAAGCAAAAAAAATAAGGGAAACAGAAGCGATCACCTCTCCTTGCGGCATTTGTGAAGCGCGGAGTACAAGGGAGCAGCTCCTTGCGTGCAACGTCCAACCACTTGCCATTCTGCCAAGCCAAGAGTGGTAACCCCCATGGCGTCCCCCATAACTAGTGATTTCAGAAAACCTATCTCCACTACTGCAGGATGCTGCTAACGCGATACTACGATCAAAGACCCTTCGAGAAACTGTGTGTGATGCAGTAATCACAAAGAGTGTTGTATGAAAACCGTCAAAAAAGGAGCAAAACGTTTGCGATGGAGGATGCATCAAACACGGTTCAGATTTTAGTTGCGTATGCGATTCAGGCCACACGGTTAACCCGTTCGAACTGTTTGCGATAAGGCAGAACAACAGAAACGGAAAGCCATATCAATGTGTGTGCGATATACGGCATACAGTTCGCTCCGATGAACCGTTTGCTATTAGGGAGTGCAACATAAATGGTTAGCCACATCAAGGTGTGTGTGATATAGGGCATACGGTTCACTCAGACGAACTATTTTCGATTAGCGAACGCAACAGAAACGGTTCAACTTAACAAGATGTGTGTCATACATGGCAAACAGCCGACTCGGATGAACTGTTTGCGATGAGAATTTACAACACAGACGGTTAATACAGTTAGTTCGTGTGCGATTCTGTGTGTACAAAAAACTTTGAAAAATGCAAACTAGTTGCTTGCGGTGGCTAGGAGTATCGCACACGATGCGTCTGCGAGTACTCGTGTGCGATGATTAGTAAGTTACACATGCGTCTGTGAGTACACGGCCGCAAGGGTGCTATGCTGATCATGGAGTCCGAGAAGACCATCGTCGGAAGACCGCCAACTCAGCTTTTTAGCTTATATTTTATTATAATTGTATGCATATGTAGATCATGAGTGTTCTGGGCCTTGCCGCATTTGGCATTTTTAAATTATCCTGAATATGTAAAACAATTATTAAGAATTATTAACAGTTGCCATTGTAACTTTGCCTCAACGGCGAGCAGAGCGCGCGCAGGGACGCCAGAGCGGAGCGCGCCGCGGCCGCCTCAACGGCGAGCAACCACGTGGTCAACCTTCTACCATCAATAAATTTTGACCTTGTTTCTCGTCACATTGCTGATTACAACGCAATAAGTCATTGCAAATCTGTTCACACCTCTCAAACTAATATGTGTTCACACTTAGCACCGGGCTATAAAAACTACCCACTCAAAAATTACTTCATAGTTTCTCTCCTCATCACCCACAAAACTGGTTTTCTCTGTCAAGTCGTTCCGCCAGGACCGGTAGGAGGAGTTTAGGGTGGACATATAACCAGGCAGTAAAGACCAAGGCCGCGGAAGCACTAGAGAGGTCTCGCCGCGAAGCCGCAGCCGCAGCAGAGATGTCCGGGCGCGCCGCGGAGCCCTCGAACGAGCTCTCACGGGCACGCGAGGGCTCTCACAAGCGCATTCGCGGCGTCGGCCATCGCGACGAGCCGGCGTTTCTGAAGTCCTTCGCCCGCGACGACGACATTCTCACTGGCGTCACTACACAGCAGGAGCTGGTCGACGGCTTGATGAAGCTGCTCAAGATCAGCGATGCCTCGGTTGACAAGGCAGCCGGCCTCGTCGAGCAACTCATGAATGACAATGCGAAGCTCCTCAAGTTGGTCGCCGAGAAGGAGGAGGAGGCCGCCGGATGGAAGATGCTACATGAGCAGAGCAGTGCCTCGGAAATGACGCTGAAAGCGGTCGTCGAGGAACTGATGGGTGGCTTGAGGAAGCTCCTGTTCGAGCGCGAGTAGGAGGTGGAGGAATCCGTGGCTGCTTTCAAGCAGAGTCGTGAGGAATTGAAGAAGGAGCTGGAGGATTTCGCCGCCCGGCGATCCATCGACAAGTAGAGACAGTAGCGACACAGATCGTTGTCTGCAATTTCCTTCTTCTCTTGCCCCCGTGTCTTCCGAGCTTTGCCGCATGTGGCATTTTAAATTATTGGAATATGTAAGACAATTATTATGTGCGCCATTGTAAATTTGTCGTCATATTATCCGTTGCCATTTTATTTGTGGTCGTATTATCCGTTGTCGTATGTGGCAATTTAAATTAGGGCGGAATACTAGTTGAAAACACGTACAAAGCAAATGCTGCCATGGGATCACAAGCAAACACCCTCCGTCCAGGTGCTTTAGTTAACCCATTAATGGAGAAGTTGTGAGCGAGGGGGGCGGCGGCTGGTGCATGGAGGTCAAAGAGCTCGCTTCCCGGTGAGCATGGGCAGCCTTGCTGCTCGCGCGTGTCCCGTCGAGCCTGCGAGGTGTACAGGATGCACGTGTCCCGTCGAGCCTGCACGGCGGACTGCTCGCACGCGTCCCGTCGAAGCTGCATGGTGGACTTCTCGCGCTCGTCCCGTCTAATCAAACAGCTGCACGCACGCCACCGAGTATGGTTAAATTTCGACACGGTAAATATAATACAATCGTTTGCGATATTAACGTGTCAGCTTCTTTCAAAAAGGACTTCGTTGGCTACTAATGTGTGCGCCTCTTCTCAAACTGGACGATTTTTCTTACCACGACATATATGTGCCATGTCATGAAACCATGCCAAGTTTCATGTTTTTTGGGTGACTTTTTTATTTACTGGGATTTAAAAACTGAGATTCTCATTGTTTCAGGACCACGACAAGTTTGTAATTCATTCTCATTCCTTAAACGAGACCTAAACATGCACCCAATGACACATGTATGATTTTCCACCCATTTTGCTTCACTGGAGCATGTGGTTGTAGTTCAAATTTGAATTATGGACTACATTAAATGGATAGAAAACTTAGTAATTAGTAATATATATACAATGGCCAAACGAACCCTGAACAGTTTCAAATTTCAGCCCGACACTCCTGTTATTCTATGTTGCCTGTAGAAAACAAAGTTCAAGGCGAGAAGAGGCATCGATTATCGTTTCGCGCACAAGAGGGGCATGTTTCCCTACCGGAACCACGAGGGTTGCGACAAGCTCTAGTTTGTAAAAGGCTTGTAATATAGCTTCGCCCAAATTGGACAATTATATATACCATGTAGTGACACCATACCAAGTTTCATCATTTCCTGGTGAGTTTTGGATTTATAGACATTTAAAAACCGAGATTCGCAATGTTTGTGGCCAGGCCAGGATGGCGAGACGGTTGAATTCGTTCCCATTCGTTCCATGGGACCTAAACATGCACCCCAAGGAAACATGTACGTTTTTTCTAGCCATTTTGGTGCACTGGAGCATGTATTTGTAGTTTGGATTTGAATGATGGACATTAAATGCCTAGAAAACTCAATTAATGAATAAAAAAGGTCAAACGAACCCTGAATAATTTCAAAGTTCAGCCCGAATCTCCAGTTGTTCCGTGTCGCGTGTAGAAGAAAATACGAGGCTAGAAGAGGGAGTGATTATCGTTTGGCCCACAAGGGGACACGTTTCCCTATTGAAACCACGAGGGTTCTTACGACAGGCTCTGGTTTTTAAGAGGTTTGTAATAAAGCTTGGCCCAAATTGGCAATGTTTTTACCACGACATATATGTGCCATGACATGGCACCTTGCCACCTTTGATGACTTTCCGGTGAGTTTAGGATTTATGGGGACTTAAAAACCGAGATTCGAAATGTTTGAGGAAGAGCCTGGACACCGGTACGCTTGTAATTCGTTCCCATTCCTGGCATGAGACCTAAGCATGCACCCAAGGACACATGTATAATTTTTCTAGCCATTTTGGTGAATTAGAGCATGTATTTGTAGTTCAGATTTGAATTATGGACATTAAATGCCTAGAAAACTCAATTAGTGTATAAAAAGGCCAAACGAACCCTGCATAAGTTTAAATTTCAGCATGGATATCCTGTGGTTCCATGTTGCCCGTGCAAGAAAATACAAGGCGAAAAGAGGCAGTGATTACGTTTCGCCCACAAGGGGAATACGTTTCCCTATCAGAACCACGAGGCTTCTTTGAGAGAAGCTCCAGTTTTTGTAAGAGGTTTGTAATAAAGCTTGGGCCAAATTGGACAATGTTTTTACCACGACATATATGTGCCATGACGTGACACCATGCCACCTTTGATGACTTTCTGGTGAGTTTAGGATTTATGGGGACTTAAAAACGAGGTTCGAAATGTTTGAGTACGAGCCATGACACCAGTACGGTTGTAATTCGTTCCCTTTCCTGGCATGGGACCTAAACATGCACCCAAGGACACATGTATAATTTTTCTAGCCATTTTGGTGAAGTGGAGCATGTATTTATAGTTCAGATTTGAATTATGGACATTAAATGCTTAGGAAACACAATTAGTGTATAAAAAGGCCAAACGAACCTTGAATAAGTTTAAATTTCAGCACGGATATCCTGTCGTTCCATGTTGCCCGTAGAAGAAAATACAAGGTGAAAAGAGGCAGTGATTACGTTTCGCCCACAAGGGGGACACGTTTCCCTATCGGAACCACGGGGCTTCTTTGAGAGAAGCTCCGGTTTGTAAGAGGCTTGTAATAAAACTTGCGCCACAATGGACGAAAAAATTCCTCGACATATAAGTGCGATGTCGTGACACCATGGCAGGTTTCACGATTTTTAGCTTAGTTTTGGATTTACGGGGATTTAAAAACCAAGATTCTTCTCACAAAATGTTTTCAAATAGCACACGGTACAGTCACAAAAGCTGATGTTCAATGAAAACTTCGTGGAAACCATAGTTTAAAGTTTCATAAAAATCTGAAAAAAAAGTGGGATGTTAAGAAGGTGATGTTTTATTGCGACACAAAATTTCAAGTTGAAAAACATTACAAGATGTGAGTTATGAAAAAGACAAATTCCGCCGTGAATAGTGACATTACTATTCAGCACTATTCAACACTAATTTTGTCTTTTTCATAGCTCACATCTCTTAATGTGTTTCAACTTGAAATTTTGTGTGCCAATAAAACATCATCGTCTTAACATCCCGCATTTTTTTAAATTTTTTTTGAAACTTCAAAACATCCCCCCGCTGCGCGCGCGATCTGAGTCCTGCGTTCTGACTGGCCATAACCCAAACCCCACGGATCGTACGTGTGCACCGTTGAATGCTCCCAGATCGAACAGCAACCCTGAGCCCTTTCGACAACACATGCAGTACATGGGTAAGCACTGTGCACATGCGTCGTGTAGCTCACGCTTCCTTCTCTATTAGGTTTTGACTCAAAACAAGCTACCGTTTCTCGCCACTCCTCTCATCGGTTTCCCGCCTCTTCTCCCAGATATGCATGATGTAGATGTTCGTTTAATTCTTATAGTTCATCTCTCCAAAATCAATTAGTTTTGTAAAAAAACTATTTTAAGATTCATGGAATTGTGCATTGTAAAGGTAAAAACAAATAGTGACAATTCATTTAGAAAAAAAGGTTTGGGCAATTAAGATATGGAAGATTCTAGAGAACAAAGGAGAAGTGCTTGTGTTTAGAGGTTTGTGCATTATTCTTAAGTTCAACCATGGAGTCTTCTAGATTGTACATGTGGCAGAATCTGGTGGAATGTAGATGATATCCAACGGCTAGTAGTGCTCATATTTGCCATCTCTGTATCGTCGGATTGGCTTCATCCAACGAGCAACTTTCATAGTTATTCGCACACTATATATGTGTATATATGTATAGATGTATAGATATATATAGATGCGTCCCATGCTAGACAAAATAAAGTTTGAGCGCATGCATGGGACGACCCCCCCCCCCCCCCCGCTACCGCCTCGAAGTTGGGAAACTGACATCATAGGTATTGAACCAGGCTTGGAGTCGGGTACGGTGTTCGGTTTGTAATGTACTTGGCATGGCCCATCGAAGTTGTGCATTTGGGATTTAAACACATCATACACCATCGTACCCATACATATTTTTAGGCCGCATGCAGTGTGTACGGGGTCTTTTGATCGATCACGTCTCCCTTGTGCGGTTTTTTGTGACGATACAGATATATCTGTGCTCCCCGAGTGTATATATATCATCCCTTTGACCGATAATGAGGGGTATGTGTTTGCCATGAATGAATTCCTCCTAGTTCATGTTAGGGCCGGTCACCGTCGAATGTCGGTCAACCAAAACTCGAGCTCATGCGTTGTCAGGATTCCCTCCCAGATGCTCGGATTGCTGGGTTCGACCTACATCAAACCTTGCGTACGTATCTCGTCCTTAACTACCTTGCCTTCATGGTTGTTGTCTGTATCGAGAGGTAGGCACCACATCTAAATTGTACATTATTCTATATTGAAAACACACATCACCCCTTCCCAACGTACATCATTTTGGGCCGCATGCAAGAGGTGCTGGTTTTGTGGTCCCTCTCGTGCAATGTTTATGATGGTTCAATCTATTGGCCCAAGCGGTTTATCGACAACAACAACTGTCATTTGACCAAACGAAAGATTCATTGGTCCGTCTTATGGTAGGTCATATCGACATGCATGTATGAACAAAGTATCGATCATTACGTGCATTCGCCCCACTGACACGAAGTGGGAGGTGGTGGGCCAAGCATCCTAGCTAGGTACGACATTATGTCATTATATATGTCCTAGCTAGGTGGTTGTTAGGGTGCTTTCAGGTTTGCGAGGCAGGTGCCACCAAAGTTATGCATTATGTATTTAAAGTTTTAAACATCCCTAATATTCGTACATATATTTGGCCACTTCCAGGTGGTTCTTGACTTTTGGCCCCTCTCATCGATCTTCAATGACTCACCCAACCATGGGCCCACGGGGTCAAAGTTGTGCATTGGAATTTTGAACATCACATACCACCCTTTTCACTCACATATATTTGGGCCACATGCTAGAGTGGCTGTCTCTTGACCCTCCCTAACGTTATATTTTGCTGCAAAGACTCTGATGATCCTCAACGGACACGGGGTATAATATCTAAACCGTGTGCGATACAAGTGCGATGCGAATCACCACGACCGCGCAAGCGCGGGCAAATTAAGGTGGAGGTACTCGCTTAACCGTGTACGATGCAAGTGCGCTGAAATCACCACGACCGTTTAAGCGCGAGCAAAGGGTAGAGGTACTGGCTTAACCGTGTGCGATGCAAATGCGCTATAAAACCACCACCTGTCGAAGCTAAAGGCAGGTAAGTTTATTTGGAAATTAGGACGAACCGTGTGCGATAGACCAGCTAGCTAGAAATATAAAAAACAAACTACCCGCCTTGAGCATTGCAAAAATCGGCGGATCCGCGCCACTTTTCCTTATTATCATACACACATATTGTTATTGGACCGTGTGCGATCTTGGGCATTCCCGCCCCGCATCAATTCCTTTACCCAAATTTTAGTAGCCGCCGTACTTCAACCATCGCCCACACTCCTCCAGCACCGACCTTATAGTAAAATTTTAGCAGCCAAGGCATTTGAACCGTCACCCTCCCTCGACCACCACCATCTCCACCCACCATTAGTAAAATTTTCAGTAGCCGCGGCGTATCCTCAAACACCACCCCCCCTCCACAGTCCCCCATCCCCCTCCCCCCCTTCGAACTCTAGCTCGCCGCCGCCAACCCTGCCGGTCTGCCTATTCCTCCTAGCTTAGATAATAAAGTTCAGGTTATCCAGCGATTCCCATACCGTCGCCCCACTCCCCTGAGTTTTTAGATGAGGCCCGCGGTGTGCCTCCCCGCCAGATCCACATCTCCTACTCCAGAATGTCGCAGCCTAAGCTCGACCACGTATCCCAGGGAGCCCGACGAGCGTTCGGCCAAGAAGAGGTTTATCATGGCCTCTCCGGTGGACGTTGGCGAGGTGGTCGTCGTTCTCCCTGACCTGTCGATCCCGGAGCAACACATCGCCGCGGAAGTCAGCGAAGACGTTGACTACGTTGCCATGCCGAAGGCTTCATGTCAGCGGGCTAGCGTATTACTATATCTCGGGAAAGCTGGCTACGACATCAAGCTCGTCCACACCGACAGCTTCACGCGGGCCATGTCACAGGTTAAGTGGTCCATCCCCAACCCCTCTGGTTCAACCATCGTCGATCTCTTCGACGGCCCTGCCACTGATCTTCTCCGCCAAGCGGTCAAGGATTTGCGAGCTTTATACGCCATCGAGCCCATTTTGTCACTTCTGAAGGACACGTTCTACGGCGGCGGCTTGGGATCCTCAATTGCCATGTCAGATCTCATCGACCACGACCATGACCACGAGGAGGGCACCGAAGGTTCTTCCAAGGTGAAACAGCCCATCTGTGACATCAGAGAGCGCACCATGGGTCTGTGCTCTTCCAACTGGAAGGATCCCGTCCATGAAATGTGAGGCAACATTCTATCAGCAAATATTACCTTTTCTAGCTTGCCAACCCGTACCCTTTGTTGTAGTAGCATTTGCCGTGCGGTGCTTTAAATGTGCCGTGTTTAATTATTTCAGTTATGCAAAAATGTATTGCTCAATAGGTCTATGTGATGTTTAAGTATGAATTGTCCACTTTAGTTTCACGAATGGCTATATTTGGTTGTTTATAGTGAGTAGATGCCTTGTTTATCTGTATTTGGTTGTTAGGTTGGTTGGAGTGAGCATTTTTTCAGTTATCGAGCAGATGCCTTGTTTATCTGTATTTGGTTCTTAGTTTGGTTGCAGTGAGTATTTGTCCAGTTATAAAGCAGACGCCTTGTTTATCTGTATTTGGTTGATATGTTGCTTTTTTTAGCATTTGTCCAGTTATCAAGCAGATGCCTTCACTAGTAGAAAACAGGGCTTTGGTTCGAGCCTGCCAAGCCCATTAGTCATGGTTCAGTCACGAACCGGGACCCATGGGGGGCATACATCCCGGTTCGTGTGCCCAGGGGCCCGGCCGGGCCTCGAGAGGCATTTGTCCCGGTTTATGTGGACCCATTTATTCCGGTTCTAGGCATGAACCGGGACCAGTGAGCCTCGCTCCTGGCCCACAGCCATTGGCCCCGGTTCGTGCGTAGAACCGGAACAAAAGGGGGGCCTTTAGTCCCGGTTCCTGCCACAAACCGGGACTAATGAGTTGCCTATATATACCCCCTCGCCGGCGAGCAGAGCAGTCCACACTGCTCTGTTTTTCTGGCCGGCAAGGGGAGGGCATTTGGGTGCTCTAGCTCACCTCCTATGCACGTGAGGTGTTCGATGAAATGCCCGAGCCACGCTAGTTAAGTTTTGTCCTCTCGAAGCTCGACCTCCGAGCTCCATTTTTCCCGAGATTTGTCTAGGTTTAGCGGTCTGTCACGCCCCGTCCCCGTCTTCACCGCCATCGATCGCCCGCGCCGATCTCGTCGCCGGCACCACCATGGTGAGCCTCTTGTTCTTATCTTCTTTCTGAAAGAAAAAAATTCTTACTTTAGATAGATACTTGTCTGATTTTCTTACTTTTGACACACATCATTATATATAATGCACGCAGATGAACCGGCAATGGATGTACGGTGACAGACACACCTCCGAGTACATTAAGGGCGTGCATGAATTTCTCGAAGTGGCTGAGGCAAACAAGCAGAATGGTTTTATGTGTTGTCCATGCCCTAAATGTGGGAATACGATGTCTTACTCTAACCGGAAAATCCTGCACACCCACCTGCTTTACAAGGGTTTCATGCCACACTATAATGTTTGGACGAGGCACGGAGAAATAGGGGTTATGATGGAAGACGGCGAAGAAGAAGAGGATGATGACAACTATGTGCCCCCTGAATACGGTGATGCTACAACGGGGGGAGCTGCTGAAGATCAAGAGGAACCAGACGATGTGCCCGATGATGCTGCAACGGGGGAAGATGCTGAAGATCAAGAGGAACCAGACGATGTGCCCGATGATGATGATCTCCGTCGGGTCATTGTCGACGCAAGGACGCAATGCGAAAGTCAAAAGGAGAAGCTGAAGTTCGATCGCATGTTAGAGGATCACAAAAAAGGGTTGTACCCCAATTGCGAAGATGGCAACACAAAGCTCGGTACCGTACTGGAATTGCTGCAGTGGAAGGCAGAGAATGCTGTGCCTGACAAAGGATTTGAGAAGCTACTGAAAATATAGAAGAAGAAGCTTCCAAAGGATAACGAATTGCCCGACAGTACGTACGCAGCAAAGAAGGTCGTATGCCCTCTAGGATTGGAGGTGCAGAAGATACATGCATGCCCTAATGACTGCATCCTCTACCGCGGTGCGTACAAGGATTTGAATGCATGCCCAGTATGCGGTGCATTGCGGTATAAGATCAGACGAGATGACCCTGGTGATGTTGACGGCGAGCCCTGCAGGAAGAGGGTTCCTGCGAAGGTGATGTGGTATGCTCCTATAATACCACGGTTGAAACGACTGTTCAGAAACAAAGAGCATGCCAAGTTGATGTGATGGCACAGTGAGGACCGTAAGAAAGACGGGAAGTTGAGAGCACCCGCTGACGGGTCGCAGTGGAGAAAAATCGAGAGAAAGTACTGGGCTAAGTTTGCAGGTGACCCAAGGAACGTATGGTTTGCTTTAAGTGTGCATGGCATTAATCCTGTCGGGGAGCAGAGCAGCAATCACAGCACCTGGCCCGTGACTCTATGTATGTATAACCTTCCTCCTTGGATGTGCATGAAGCGGAAGTTCATTATGATGCCAGTTCTCATCCAAGGCCCTAAGCAACCCGGCAACAACATTGATGTGTACCTAAGGCCATTAGTTGAAGAACTTTTACAGCTGTGGAATGGAAACGGTGTACGTGCGTGGGATGAGCACAAACAGCAAGAATTTAACCTGCACGCGTTGCTGTTTGTAACCATCAACAATTGGCCCGCTCTCAGTAACCTTTGAGGACAGACAAACAAGGGATACCACGCATGCACGCACTGTTTAGCTGACACCGAAAGTATATACCTGGACAAATGCAGGAAGAATGTGTACCTGGGCCATCGTCGATTTCTTCCGACCAACCATCAATGTCGAAAGAAAGGCAAGCATTTCAAAGGCGAGGCAGATCACCGGAAGAAGCCCGCCATGCGTACCGGTGATCACGTACTTGCTATGGTCAATGATTTGCACGTAATCTTTGGAAAGGGTCCCGGCGGACTAGCAATTCCGAATGACGCTGAGGGACGCGCACTCATGTGGAAGAAGAAATCTATATTTTGGGACCTACCCTACTGGAAAGACCTAGAGGTCCGCTCTTCGATCGACGTGATGCACGTGACGAAGAACCTTTGCGTGAACCTGCTAGGCTGGGCGTGTATGGGAAGACAAAAGATACAGCTGAGGCACGGGAGGACCTGCAACGTTTGCACGAAAAAGACGGCATGCCTCCAAAGCAGTATGAAGGTCCTGCCAGCTATGCTCTTACCAAAGAGAAGAGAAGAAAATCTTCTTTGAATGCCTACTTAGTATGAAGGTCCCGACTGGCTTCTCATCGAATATAAAGGGAATAATAAATATGTTAGAGAAAAAGTTCCAGAACCTAAAGTCTCATGACTGCCATGTGATTATGACGCAACTGCTTCCGGTTGCATTGAGGGGGCTTCTACCGAAAAACGTCCGATTAGCCATTGTGAAGCTATGTGCATTCCTCAATGCAATCTCTCAGAAGGTGATCGATCCAGAAATCATACCAAGCCTAAGGAGTGATGTGGCGCAATGTCTTGTCAGTTTCGAGCTGGTGTTCCCACCATCCTTCTTCAATATCATGACGCACGTCCTAGTTCATCTAGTCGACGAGATTGTCATTCTGGGGCCCGTATTTCTACACAATATGTTCCCCTTTGAGAGGTTCATGGGAGTCCTAAAGAAATATGTCCGTAACCGCGCTAGGCCAGAAGGAAGCATCTCCATGGGCCATCAAACAGAGGATGTCATTGGGTTTTGTGTTGACTTCATTCCTGGCCTTAAGAAGATAGGTCTCCCTAAATCGCGGTATGAGGGGAGACTGACTGGAAAAGGCACGCTTGGAGGGGGGGACTCAATAATATGCAGGGACGGATATTCTTGGTCTCAAGCACACTACACAGTTCTACAGAACTCTACCTTGGTGACCCCGTATGTCGATGAACACAAGAACAGTCTGCGCTCCAAACACCCGGAGCAGTGTGACGACTGGATTACATGTGAACACATCAGGACTTTCAGCAGTTGGTTGGCAACACGTCTCAGAGGTGACACCACTGTTTGTGATGAGTTGTACTCGTTGTCCAGGGGACCATCTTCGACTGTATTGACTTACAAAGGATACGAGATAAATGGGAATACATTTTACACGATCGCCCAAGATCAAAAGAGCACCAACCAAAACAGCGGTGTCCGCTTTGATGCAGCAACCGAGAGGGGAAAGGACACATATTATGGTTACATAATGGACATATGGGAACTTGACTACGGACATGATTTTAAGGTCCCTTTGTTTAAGTGCAAATGGGTCAATCTGTCAGGAGGCGGGGTACAGGTAGACCCACAGTACGGAATGACAACAGTGGATCTGAACAATCTTGGGTACACTGACGAACCGTTCGTCCTAGCCAATGATGTGGCACAGGTTATCTATGTGAAGGACATGTCTACCAGACCGAGGAAAAGAAAAGATAAGGAAGCGAATACATCATACGATGAGCCAAAGCGCCACATAGGTCTTTCAGGAAAAAGGGACATCGTGCGAGTGGAGGTCAAGACAGACATGTCCGAAGATTATGAAAAGTTTCATGAAATTCCTTCCTTCAAAGTCAAGGCTGACCCAAGCATCCTGATAAAGGATGAAGATTATCCATGGTTACGGCGCAATAAGGAAAGGACACAAGCGAAGAAAAAGTGAAGACTTTCTCTCCACAACTATTATGATGATACCATGCCAACTTTCAACATTTTCGTACTTAATTTGAAATGCCTGTTGTAACAGACAAGTTTCCGTATGAAATCCTAATACTTCGAAAGAGATTGTTTGTTTTGTACACGAAGTGCATCCAGTTTTGGCCGTAACCCTCTCAACTTTCTTGCACATGCTATGTGGATGAAATGATGATACCATGCCAACTTTCAACCTTTTCAGAGTTCATTTGAAATGCTTTTCAATTTCAGGGTCTTATAGCTCAAAATAATCAGTAAATGCATGAAAAATAACAAAGGAAGTTAGAAAGGGTTGAAAATTGATGATGTGGCTTTGAATGGTGCATTTTGAACACACAAAAAGTCAGGAGTTCACAAAATTTTCATAAAGAACTTTTTTGTTACAAACTTTAATAGCAAAAAGAATTATCATAAAATAAATAAGTAATTAGAAACAAAATAATATAAACTTTAATAAAATATATAAGTAGAAACAAAATAAAATAAAATAAAATTTAATAACATAAATAAAATTTATGAAACTAAAATTATCAAAGTATTTTCTGTTCAAAACATTATAAGCAACCTCTAGTATTATTGAAACTAAAATTATATAAAATTGATGCAACTAAAATTATCAAAGTATTTTCTGTTCAAAATCATTAAAAGCAAAAATAATTTTCATAAAGAACTTTTTCTGTTAGAAACTTTAATAATAAAAAGAATTATCATAAAGTAAAATAAATAAGTAATTAGACACAAAATAAAATAAAATAAATAAGTTTTTTGTTGTAAGTAGAAACAAAACAAAATAAATAAAGCAAAAAAGAAAACAAAAAAAGGGAAAAAATAAAAACAATATGCCACCTACTGGACAACCACAGCCTGAATACGACTAGAAACCCATCCATGGGCCAGGATTCAGGCCCGCAGAAGGCCCAGTAGGCCCATCAGGCATAGCAGTGACAATTAGGCTCGTAAGCCTGCAATGGAGAGGAGCTCGAGAGGGGTGCGGCAGTGGGGCTTATAAACCACTGGGCGCCCCTCTCAGCTAGCGAGGTGGGACTAAAAATTTGGGTACGGGCAGCACGAGGCCTTTGGTCCCGGTTGGTGCCACCAACCGGGACTAAAGGGTGGCATTGGTACCGGTTCATAGAACCAACCGACACGAATGCCCCCCTTTGGTACCGGTTGGTGCCACCAACCGGAACCAAAGGCCGCCGCTTCCCGCCCTTTGGGCTGCCGAAAACTGACCTTTGGTTCCGGTTCGTGGCACCAACCGGGACTAAAGGTGGCATTGGTCCCGGTTGGTGCAACGAACCGGAACCAATGCTCTTGGTATATAAGCTGGACTTGTGAAAATTTCACACTTTCATCGTCAGTTGCCCCCCGCCCCCGAGCTCGACGCCGCCAGGCTGCCCCGCCGCCGTCGCCGTCGCCCGTGCCCCCGAGCCCACGCCGTCGCCCGTCGCCGTCGCCTTCCACCCTCCGCCGCCGTCGCCCTCCGCTACCCCCCGTCACCGTCGTCGTCGTCCCCTGCCGCCGTCACCCTCCGCTGCCCCCCATCACCGTCGTCGTCGTCCCCCGCCGCCGTCGCCGTCGCCCTCCGCTGCCCCCGCCGTCGCCCTCGCCGGCCGCCCCCGATGTGAGCCCCTTTTTTCATATATGTATTAATTTTTTATTTAGATTGTTAGTAGATATCGATTTTAGGTTAGTGCATTTTAGGTTAGTTTAGAGGAAAAAGTAAAATAAGGAAAAGGAAGAAAAGATGAAGAAGGAAAGAAGGAAGAAGAAGAAGAAAAGGAAGGAGAGGAAGAAGGAGAAGAAGAAGGAGAAGAAGTGGAGATGAAGAAGAGGAAAAAAGAGTATTCTATTTTTTCTTCTTCTCCTCTATTCCTTTCTTCTTCTCCTCTTTTTTTTCTTCGATCTTCTCCTCTATTAATCCTTTCTTCTTCTCCTCTTTTTTTTCTTCTCCCGGACACCGCGGAGGTGGTTAATTAGTAGTTGAACTAGTTAAACTAGTTTATTTATAGTAAATGCTTAATTAGTAGTTGAACTAGTTGATTTAATAAAACTACTTTATTTATAGTAAGTGCTTAATTAGTAGTTAAACTAGTTGATTTAATAAAACTACTTTATTTTACTATATATAGAAGTAGTTTATTTTTAGTAAGTACTACTTTATTCTATTTATAGTAACTGCTTAGTAGTTGAACTACTTGATTTAATAAAACTAGTTTATTTTACTATTGAAGTAGTTTATTTTTAGCAAGAAAATTAATAGAACTAGTTTATTTTTTTAGTTAAAGCAATTATTCCCGCATTGACGTCGACGATGCCTATTGATACGTCCATTTTGCATCATGCTTTTATATCGATATTTATCGCATTATGGGCTGTTATTACACGTTATGTCACAATACTTATGCCTATTCTCTCTTATTTTACAAGGTTTACATAAGGAGGGAGAATGCCGGCAGCTGGAATTCTGGGCTGGAAAAGGAGCAAATATTAGAGACCTATTCTGCACAACTCCAAAAGTCCTGAAACTCCACGAAAGTTATTTTTGGAAATAATAAAAAATACTGAGCGGAAGAAATACGTCAGGGGGGGGCACCACCTGTCCACGAGGGTGGCGCCCCCCTGCCTCGTGGGCCCTCTGTTGGCTCTCCGGTGGCCATCTTCTGCTATATGAAGTCTTTCGTCAAGGAAAAAATCATAAGCAACCTTTCGAGACGAGACTTCGCCGCCACGAGGCGGAACCAATCTAGGGCTCCGGCAGAGTTGTTCTGCCGGGGCCACTCCCCTCCGGGAGGGGGAAATCATCGCTATCGTGATCACCAACGCTCCTCTCATCGGGAGAGGGCAATCTCCATCAACATCTTCACCAGCACCATCTCCTCTCAAAACCCTAGTTCATGTCTTGTATCCAATTCTTGTCTACAAGTCCGGGATTGGTACTAGTAGGTTGCTAGTAGTGTTGATTACTCCTTGTAGTTGATGCTAGTTGGTTTATTTGGTGGAAGATCATATGTTCAGATCCTATATGTATATTAATACCCCTCTGATTATGAACATGAGTATGCTTTGTGAGTAGTCACGTTTGTTCCTGAGGACATGGGAGAAGTCTTGCTATTAGTAGTCATGTGAATTTGTTATTCGTTTGATATTTTGATGAGATGTATGTTGTCTAGCCTCTAGTGGTGTTATGTGAACGTCGACTACATAACACTTCACCATTATTTGGGATTAGAGGAAGGCATTGGGAAGTAATAAGTAGATGATGGGTTGCTAGAGTGACAGAAGCTTAAACCCTAGTTTATGCGTTGCTTCGTAAGGGGCTGATTTGGATCCATATGTTTCATGCTATGGTTAGGTTTACCTTAATACTTTTGTTGTAGTTGCGGATGCTTGCAATAGAGGTTAATCATAAGTGGGATTCTTGTTCAAGTAAGAACAGCACCCAAGCACTGGTCCACCCACATATGAAATTATCAAAGTACCGAACGCGAATCATATGAACGTGATGAAAACTAGCTTGACGATAATTCCCATGTGTCCTCGGGAGCGCTTTTCTCTATATAAGAGTTTGTCCAGGCTTGTCCTTTGCTACAAAAAGGATTGGGCCACCTTGCTGCACTTTATCTACTTTTGTTACTTGTTGCTCGTTACAAATTATCCTATCACAAAACTATCTGTTACCACTTATTTCAGTACTTGCAAAGAATACCTTGCTGAAAACCGCTTATCATTTCCTTCTGCTCCTCGTTGGGTTCGACACTCTTACTTATCGAAAGGACTATGATAGATCCCCTATACTTGTGGGTCATCAAGACTCTTTTCTGGCGCCGTTGCCGGGGAGTGAAGCGCCTTTGGTAGGTGGAATTTGGTAAGGAAAAATTTATATAGTGTGCTGAAATTTACTGTCGCTTGTTACTATGGAAAGTAATCCTCTGAGGGGCTTGTTTGGGGTATCTTCACCCCGACCAGTAGAGCAAAGAGTTGCTCCTCAACCTACTGAACCTACTGAAAATGAAAATGTTCCCTTTGAAGTTCCTTCGGGTATGTTAGAAAAACTGCTAGCTAATCCTTTTGCAGGAGATGGAATAAAGCATCCTGATGAGCACCTAATCTATGTAGATGAAGTTTGTGGATTATTTAAGCTTGCAGGTATACCCGGTGATGTTGTTAATAAGAAGGTCTTCCCTTTATCTTTGGAGGGAGATGCATCGACATGGTATAGGCTATGTGATGATACGGGGTCATGGAACTACAAACGATTGAAATTAGAATTTCATCAGAAATTTTATCCTATGCATCTTGTTCATCGTGATCACAATTATATATATAATTTTTGGTCTCGCGAAGGAGAAAGCATCGCTCAAGCTTGGGGGAGGCTTAAATCAATGTTATATTCATGCCCCAATCATGAGCTCCCAAGATAAATAATTATTCGGAGTTTTTATGCTCGGCTTTCTGATAACAATCGCACCATGCTCGATACTTCTTGTGCTGGCTCTTTTATGATGAAGACTATTGAATTCAAATGGAATTTATTGAATAGAATTAAACGCAACTCTGAAGATTGGGATCTCGACGAAGGTAAGGAGTCAGGTATGATACCTAAGTTTGATTGTGTTAAGTCCTTTATGGATACCGATGTTTTCCGTAAATTTAGCACTAAATATGGACTTGACTCTGAGATAGTAGCTTCTTTCTATTAATCTTTTGCTACGTATGTTGATCTCCCCAAGGAGAAGTGGTTTAAATATCATCCTCCCATAGAAGTAAAAGTAGCTGCACCCATTAAAGTTGAAGAAAAGACTATCACTTATAATGATCCTGTTGTTCCTACTTCTTATGTTGAGAAACCACATTTCCCTGTTAGGATAAAGGATCATGCTAAAGCTTCAACTGTGGTTCGTAAGACCAATATTAGAACTTATACACCTCCTGAGCAAATCAAAGTTGAACCTAATATTGCTATTGTTAAAGATCTCTTGGCTGATAATATTGATGGGCATGTTATTTATTTCTGCGGTGAAACTGCTAGAATTGCCAAACCTTGTGCTAAAGATAAACATAGATCTGTGGTAGGCATGCAGGTTATTTCTGTTAAAATAGGAGATCATTGTTATCATGGCTTATGTGATATGGGTGCTAGTGCTATACCTCATGACTTATACAAAGAAATTATGCATGAAATTGCACCTGCTGAGATAGAAGGTATTGATGTTACCATCAAACTTGCTAATAGAGATACAATATCACCCATTGGAATTGTTAGAGATGTTGAAGTCTTGTGTGGGAAAACTAAATATCCTGCTGATTTTCTTGTTCTTGGTTCCCCACAAGATAGCTTTTGTCCCATTATATTTGGTAGACCCTTCTTGAACACAGTTAATGCTAGGATAGACTGTGAAAAGAGTGTTGTTACTATTGGCTTGGGTGATATGTCTCATGAGTTTAATTTCTCCAAATTTAGTAGACAACACCGTGAAGAAGAATTACCTAGTAAGGATGAAATCATTGGTCTTGCTCCTATTGCCGTACCTCCTAGTGATCCTTTAGAACAATATTTGCTAGACCATGAAAATGATATGTTTATGAATGAAAGAAGGGAAATAGATGAAGTATTCTTTAAACAGGAACCTATCCTGAAACACAATTTGCCTGTTGAAATCCTAGGGGATCCTCCTCCACCCAAGGGTGATACCGTGTTTGAGCTTAAACAGTTGCCTGATACTCTTAAATATGCTTATCTTGATGAGAAAAAGATATATCCTGTTATTATTAGTGCTAAACTTTCAGAGCATGAAGAAGAGAGATTATTGAAAACTCTGAAGAAGCACCGTGCTGCTATTGGATATACTCTTGATGATCTTAAGGGCATTAGTCCCACTCTATGTCAACATAAAATAAATTTGGAAGAAGATGCCAAACCAGTTCGTGATCATCAACGAAGGCTGAATCCTAAGATGAAAGAAGTGGTAAGAAAGGAAATACTAAAGCTCCTTGAGGCAGGTATAACTTATCCCGTTGCTGATAGTCAGTGGGTAAGTCCTGTCCATTGTGTCCCTAAGAAGGGAGGTATTACTGTCGTTCCTAATGATAAAGATTAATTGATTCCGCAAAGAATTATTACAGGTTATAGGATGGTAATTGATTTCCGCAAATTAAATAAGGCTACTAAAAAGGATCATTACCCCTTACCTTTTATCGATCAAATGCTAGAAAGATTATGCAAACATACACACTTTTGCTTTCTAGATGGTTATTCTGGTTTCTCTCAAATACTTGTGTCAGCCAATGATCAATCAAAGACTACTTTTACTTGCCCTTTTGGTACCTTTGCCTATAGACATATGCCTTTTGGTTTATGTAATGCACCTGCTACCTTTCAAAGATGCATGATGGCTATATTCTCTGACTTTTGTGAAAAGATTTGTGAGGTTTTCATGGACGATTTTTCCGTCTATGGTTCCTCTTTTGATGATTGCTTGAGCAACCTTGATCGAGTTTTGTAGAGATGTAAAGAAACTAATCTTTTCTTGAATTGGGAAAAGTGCCACTTTATGGTTAATGAAGGTATTGTCTTGGGGCATAAAGTTTCTGAAAGAGGTATTGAAGTTGATAAAGCCAAAGTTGATGCTATTGAAAAGATGCCATGTCCCAAGGACATCAAATGTATAAGAAGTTTCCTTGGTCATGCCGGGTTTTATAGGAGGTTCATTAAGGACTTCTCAAAAATTTATCGGCCTCTGACTAATTTATTACAAAAAGATATACCATTTGTCTTTGATGATGATTGTGTAGAAGCATTTGAAATACTTAAGAAAGCATTGATCTCTGCACCTATTGCTCAGCCACCTGATTGGAATTTACCCTTTGAAATTATGTGTGATGCCAGTGATTATGCTGTAGGTGTTGTTCTAGGGCCAAGAGTTGATAAGAAATTAAATGTTATTCAATATGCTAGTAAAACTCTAGATAATGCTCAGAGAAATTATGCTACTACTGAAAAAGAATTCTTAGCAGTCTTATTTGCTTGTGATAAGTTCAGACCTTATATTGTTGATTCTAAAATAACTATTCACACTGATCATGCTGCTATTAAATATCTTATGGAAAAGAAAGATGCTAAACCTAGACTTATTAGATGGGTTCTCTTGCTACAAGAATTTGACTTGCATATTATTGATAGAAAGGGAGCTGAGAACCCCGTTGCAGACAACTTGTCTAGGTTAGAAAATGTTCTTGATGACCCACTACCTATTGATGATAGCTTTCCTGATGAGCAATTAAATGTCATAAATGCTTCTCGTACTACTCCGTGGTATGCTGATTATGCTAATTACATCGTTGCTAAATTCATACCACCTAGTTTCACATACCAGCAAAAGAAAAAGTTCTTCTATGATTTGAGACATTACTTTTGGGATGACCCACATCTTTATAAAGAAGGAGTAGATGGTGTTATTAGACGTTGTGTACCTGAGCATGAACAGGAAAAGATCCTACGCAAGTGTCACTCCGAAGCTTATGGAGGACATCACGCTGGAGATAGAACTACACATAAGGTATTGCAATCCGGTTTTTATTGGCCTACTCTCTTCAAGGATGCCGTAAGTTTGTCTTATCTTGTGATGAATGTCAAAGAATTGGTAATATTAGTAGACGTCAAGAAATGCCTATGAATTATTCACTTGTTATTGAACCATTTGATGTTTGGGGCTTTGATTATATGGGACCTTTTCCTGCCTCTAATGGTTATACACATATTTTAGTTGCTGTTGATTACGTTACTAAGTGGGTAGAAGCTATTCCAACTAGTAGTGCTGATCATAACACCTCTATTAAGATGCTTAAAGAAGTTATTTTTACGAGGTTTGGAGTCCCTAGATATTTAATGACTGATGGTGGTTCACATTTTATTCATGGTGCTTTCTGTAAAATGCTTGCTAAGTATGATGTTAATCATAGAATTGCATCTCCTTATCACCCACAGTCTAGCGGTCAAGTAGAATTGAGCAACAAAGAGCTCAAATTAATTTTGCAAAAGACTGTCAATAGATCTAGAAAGAATTGGTCCAAGAAACTTCATGATGCATTATGGGCCTATAGAACTGCATATAAAAATCCTATGGGTATGTCTCCGTATAAAATGGTTTATGGAAAAGCATGTCACTTACCTCTCGAACTAGAACATAAGTCTTATTGGGCTATTAAAGAGCTCAATTATGATTTCAAACTTGTCGGTGAGAAGAGGTTATTTGATATTAGCTCACTTGATGAATGGAGAACCCAAGCTTATGAAAATGCCAAGTTGTTTAAAGAAAAAGTTAAAAGATGGCATGACAAAAGAATACAAAAGCATGAGTTTAATGTAGGTGACTATGTATTGCTATACAACTCTCGTTTAAGATTTTTTGCATGAAAACTTCTCTCTAAATGGGAAGGCCCTTACGTTATCGAGGAGGTCTATCGTTCCGGTGCCATAAAAATCAACAACTTCAAAGGCACAAATCCGAAGGTGGTGAACAGTCAAAGGATGAAACATTATATCTCAGGTAATCCTATAAATGTTGAAACCAATGTTACTGAAACCGTAACCCCGGAGGAATACATAAGGGACACTTTCCGGAACGTTTCAGACTCTGAAAAGGAATAGGTATGTGGTACGGTAAGTAAACCGACTCCAAAATAGTTTTTAAGGCAATATTTCTCCGTTTTGGAATATTTAGAAAAATAGAAAAATAAGAAGCAGTCCGGGAAGGACACGAGGCCTCCACGAGGGTGGAGGGCGCGCCCCTACCTCGTGGGCACCTCGTGTGCTCTCCGGACTCCGTTTTCTTGCACAATACGTATTTTGGTCGGTAAAAATTCATTATATATTCTCCCGAAGGTTTTGACCCCTGTATCACGCAAATATCCTATGTTCTTGTTTTGAGCTGTTTTTCTGACAGATCTAGATTATCATTACGTCTCCAAGTGCCCCCAAGGACAAGTTCCTCGAGAAGGTCATCAACCCTTACCTCGCGGAGGTGCTGCGACACCCTCAAACCATTGAGATGCGTGATGGGTTGCTGCCATCCGCGATGTTGAGGGACCGAGGGGGACCGGAAGCGTGGAGACGAGGCTCGAAGCAGTGGAGCAACAAGTTTTCAAGTGCCAGGGGATGGTGGAACATGGACTCAACTCCAACCACATGATGATCGCGGAGTTCACCAACAACCACAAGCTGGATGCCGACAACATCGGGGAGACCATCTTCAAGCTTCACGAGAAGATCGAGCACCTTCAAGCCCAAATCTATGACCTGCAAAACCAAAACTGTGAGTATGAATATAGATTCAAAAGGATGAGTTTGGCTGCAGATTTGAGGATCCCGGAGACTCGATCATCCTTCTATGATGGTGAGCCTATGCCTTGGAAGATGGACGACAAGCCCGCATCATCAACAACACCGCCACCTTCTTCACCAACAAAGAAGGAGATATAATCACATGGGTATGGGCACTCCCCTTGGCAACTGCCAAGCTTGGGGGAGATGCCCCGGTATCGTATCACCATCACACTCCTATCTTTACTGTTTTTCTTAGTTCGATCCTATTAGTAGTATATTGATCTAGTAGAATAAAGTCTTGGCATGATCTAGTTTTGAGTTTTGCTTTATGATCTCTCTTTGTAATCGAGTCCGTGAGCTATATAGTAAAGATTAGTGTTGAGTCAAGGGCTTGATTATTTTGCCATGATCTTGAGTGAATAAAAGAAAAGAGAAAAAGAATAAAAAGAAATAAAGAGATCATATTGATCTTATTGAGAGTAATGACTTCACATAGAAAGAGTATGATGATTAAAAGTTGTTGAGAGTTGGCAAACATAGCTTTGGTCATCGTTGCAATTAATAGGAAGACATGCTAAAGAGTTGATGTTGGACAAGGAAGACAACGTAATGGGTTATGTTTTCTTATATCTGAGATAAAGTATATTGTCATGGATCATCCAACATGTTGAGCTTGCCTTTCCCCCTCATGCTAGCCAAATTCTTTGCACCAAGTAGAGATACTACTTGTGCTTCCAAAAACCCTTAAATCAGTTTTGCCATGAGAGTCCACCATATCTACCTATGGATTGAGTAAGATCCTTCAAGTAAGTTGTCATCGGTGCAAGTAATAAAAATTGCTCTCTAAATATGTATGATTGATTGGTGTGGAGGAAATAAGCTTTATATGATCTTGTGATGTGGAAGAAATAAAAGCGACGGACTGCATAATAAAGGTTCATATCACAAGTGGCAATATAAAGTGACGTTCTTTCGCATTAAGATTTTGTGCATCCAACCCTGAAAGCGCATGGCAACCTCTGCTTCCCTCTGCGAAGGGCCTATCTTTTATTATTATCTTCTACCTTATGCAAGAGTCATGGTGATCTTCACCTTTCCTTTTTACATTTTATCCTTTGGCAAGCACAGGGTGTTGGAAAGATCCTGATAGATATATCTAATTGGACGTAAGTCAGCATGAGTTATTATTGTTGACATTACCCTTGAGGTAAAAGGTTGGGAGGCGAAACTATAAGCCCCTATCTTTCTCTGTGTCCGATTAGAACTCCATAACCACAAGTATTGCGTGAGTGTTAGCAATTATGAAAGACTAAATGATAGTTGAGTATGTGGACTTGCTAGAAAGCTCTGACATAGACTCTTTCTGATGTTATGATAAATTGCAATTGCTTCAATGACTGAGATTATAGTTTGTTAGTTCTCAATAAAGTTTCTGATTCATACTTTTGCATTGTGAATGGATTATTACTTGAGCATAAGAAATCATATGACAATATCCATATATGTTGATGTTATGAAAATAATCATGATGCCCTCATGTCCGTGTTTTATTTGGTCGACACCTCTACCTCTAAACATGTGGACATATTTATCGTTATCGGCTTCCGCTTGAGGACAAGCGAGGTCTAAGCTTGGGGGAGTTGATACGTCCATTCTGCATCATGCTTTTATATCGATATTTATCGCATTATGGGTTGTTATTACACGTTATGTCACAATACTTATGCCTATTCTCTCTTATTTTACAAGGTTTACATAAGGAGGGAGAATGCCGGTAGCTGGAATTCTGGGCTAGAAAAGGAGCAAATATTAGAAACCTATTCTGCACAACTCCAAAAGTCCTGAAACTCCATGAAAGTTATTTTTGGAAATAATAAAAAATACTAAGCGGAAGAAATACGTCAGGGGGGCCACCACCTGTCCACGAGGGTGGAGGCGCGCCCCCTGCCTCGTGGGCCCCCTGTTGGCTCTCCGGTGGCCATCTTCTGCTATATGAAGTCTTTAGTCGAGGAAAAAATCATAAGCAACCTTTCGAGACGAGACTCCGCCGCCACGAGGCGGAACCTTGGCAGGACCAATCTAGGGCTCCGGCAGAGTTGTTCTGCCGGGGCCACTCCCCTCCGGGAGGGGGAAATCATCGCTATCGTGATCACCAACGCTCCTCTCATCGGGAGAGGGCAATCTCCATCAACATCTTCACCAGCACCATCTCCTCTCAAAACCCTAGTTCATGTCTTGTATCCAATTCTTGTCTCCAAGTCCGGGATTGGTACTAGTAGGTTGCTAGTAGTGTTGATTACTCCTTGTAGTTGATGCTAGTTGGTTTATTTGGTGGAAGATCATATGTTCAGATCCTATATGTATATTAATACCCCTCTGATTATGAACATGAGTATGCTTTGTGAGTAGTCACGTTTGTTCCTGAGGACATGGGAGAAGTCTTGCTATTAGTAGTCATGTGAATTTGTTATTCGTTTGATATTTTGATGAGATGTATGTTGTCTAGCCTCTAGTGGTGTTATGTGAACGTCGACTACATAACACTTCACCATTATTTGGGCTTAGAGGAAGGCATTGGGAAGTAATAAGTAGATGATGGGTTGCTAGAGTGACAGAAGCTTAAACTTCATGCTATGGTTAGGTTTACCTTAATACTTTTGTTGTAGTTGCGGATGCTTGCAATAGAGGTTAATCATAAGTGGGATTCTTGTTCAAGTAATAACAGCACCCAAGCACCGGTCCACCCACATATCAAATTATCAAAGTACCGAACGTGAATCATATGAACGTGATGAAAACTAGCTTGACGATAATTCCCATGTGTCCTCGGGAGCGCTTTTCTCTATATAAGAGTTTATCCAGGCTTGTCCTTTGCTACAAAAAGGATTGGGCCACCTTGCTGCACTTTATCTACTTTTGTTACTTGTTGCTCGTTACAAATTATCCTATCACAAAACTATCTGTTACCACTTATTTCAGTACTTGCAGAGAATACCTTGCTGAAAACCGCTTATCATTTCGTTCTGCTCCTCGTTGGGTTCGACACTCTTATCGAAAGGACTATGATAGATCCCCTATACTTGTGGGTCATCACCTATCCCGCATCCTCGTCGTTGACTCGGCGGACGAGGCAGGCTTGATCAGAGGGGCCATGTCCGGGACTGGGCTCCGCCGGGCTGGTTTTGGGAGGTGCTACCTTCCGGGGGGGCGTAGGTTGGTGAGGAGCCAGCCCGTCGTTGACACGATCCTTGTTTGGTGGCGGTCGCGTGGGCCATTGACGGTGGCGAGGCTTCCGGACACCACGAAGGTGGTACGTCACCGTGTCAGCGAGGAGGACGAGCACGTCTGTCGCTACATGGTTGCGTTGGAGGGCAGGTTCGACAATACCTGGCAGGTTCTTCAAGATGTCACTAGAGCTATGATCCTGTGATGGTTCCTTCTCTTTGGGTGTCCACCGCCCGTGCCGACACCTGTCGGGCGCTACGGTTCTAGTTGTACTAGAGATGTTATATGTATGATAGTATTCGAGGTGTATTAGTGATAATATTCGACGGTGTACGACGGACGCAAGAGATGATGTAGTTTTGCTTATAATTGAATGCATCCTTATTTGAATACTACTTTATTTTGCCATTTGATTTTGCTTATTGAATGCTCAAATTGGAAAACTACTACTACTTTTAATGCTAAAATTGGAGAGCACTATGCAAGGCGTATGCATATGATTAGTTGATAGCTTATAGGGTTTTTGTTTTCACAGAAATCTAGGAGCCCCCCTACATCATCCCCGCCGTCGTCCCCGTCACCGACCCCCTCCGACCTCGAGGTGAGACCAGCCAAATCCTTTTTTAGAAAGATAATTAAACGATATTTCGGGTTGACTTTAAGTCTGTCGAGTCTCCACCATATATGAGAGGACGAAGAAGCCCGACTGTTGTCGTGGGGGTCGTTTCTCCTTCTTCTCCGGGTGCTAGACCTTTGTTATGCACTAGGGGAAGAAGGAGTAATGACCATCACCGACGGTCGCAAATGTCAGAGAGGAATCGGTGAGGGAGAGTTCCACCATATATATATGAGAGGACGAAGAATCCCGACTGTTGTCGTGGGGGTTGCTTCTCCTTCGTTCCCGTGTGCTAGACATTTTGGTGTAATGCACTCGGGGACGAAGGGAGGAGCGACCATCACCGAGAGTCGAATATATACACCACGTGAGCTGAGAGTTTTCAATAAAAGACTCGACAGACCGATAGTCAACCCGTGTTGAATAATAATGATCTAATTTAGTTTTTGTAGTACATATATTTAATTGTACAAGTTTAATCTTTGAATTATGAACGTAGGAAATGTCGTCATCGGACGACGAAAGTCTCCCGGGGGAGTGCAGCTGGTGCCACGACGATCGAGGTTTGTGCGAACTTGTATATTGTTATCATAGTTATCTAAATACTAGTTTCAAACTTGTATATTGTTTTCATAGTCAAACTTGCGAATCAGTGTTGTTCTCTACTATTATTTAGAGGATGATTTGGCTGAGATGATTTATTTTATAATATGATGATTGAATTTATAATATGATTAGGCTGTCAAATACATTTTGTAGCAGTGGGATAGTCTAGTTGGTGCTGACATGCCATCAAGTCAGTGACATTGCTTCGTCACTGAATATGGTAGATTATGCCATACTTGATCCTAACATGTGACATTAATCGACCGTCACAGGAATAGCAAGTTGTTGACGTTCTACAAAACGTCACCGAAGGTCCCATTTTCAATGACATTCTTTTGTGCGGGCCGTCACTAGGAGTAATCCGTGATGGGGATTCCATGACGATGCTTGTGACGCCCATAAAACGTCATCAGGGGTAATTTGTGACGTTATTAGCTATTCGATGACATTTTTTGGCTCATCACAGTAGGCCTCATCTCTTGTAGTGGACGATCGAGGTCTGTGCGACAGGCCTCACCTGGACGATGATAGGCGCTTCAGCATTAAGCTCGAGGAGACCTTCGATGTTGAAACGGTACGCAACGACGATAAGTGTTTTTTCGTAATTAAGCATGACTTCAACTATTTCAACGTGTAATTTTCATCTTTTACAATTCGAGTAACTTATCCCATGCCATGCAATACGCTATGTCTTGGAGAGGATGGATTTTGAAGACCATGAAAATTATGAAACAAAGAAAATTCACCTAAGGACTCATCATGATGTGGATTTTGAAGTAAATCTGTATAATTCTGAGAGCGTAACCCATTTTGGTTGCAAAAATTGGGAAGCACTTTGCAAGATGTATGGTTTTCATGAGGGTATGCTTATCACCATGGATCTTGGTGATCCTGACATCGACCAAGACAATATGGACATTTGGGTCCTTGTTGATACGCTTCCAGTTCTACCGCTATGTGAGTTTCTCAAACATAGTTATTAACTAATTTATATTGTTTATTTCAAAATAGTTGACAGCTTATTTCCACTGACAGCTTATTTCATTCTTCAAAGAATGTGCGGAAGATGGTAGACAAAACCCACTACACCGATGCCTCCGAATTAACTTATCAGGAGAAAAATCATCTGGTCGAATTTTGTACTGATATTGAGAATTACAATATCTACAATCAAACTCCTCAACATTATGGTCAATACGTGCCACTAGTGCACGTGTTGAACTACAGTAACTACCATGGAGATACCCTGGTAAGATTTTGTACTATAACGACATCCGTACATCTTTTGCATACTTCTAAAACTAGTACATCATTGCTAACTATGAAGTTATTACTATGTTTTTCAACAGAGAATCCCGACAGATTGTGTGCCTCATTTGATGTATCAGAATGCCAGCCTTCGTGTTTTGAACATACATCCAGGTCATCCTACGAATCTCAACTGTCCATACCGGATTTCTCAAAGAAGTAGAGACATGCTAATCAAAGGATGGGAAAATGTATGGACAGTCGTAAGGAGGTTCTTGGAAGCAAAAGGAAGCGAAGCGCAAGAATTGGAGACAGGATGATCTCCATTCTCCATAATGGAGAGTCGGGGTCTATATTGTTTTATGCTATTTTACCTTAAAGAGGGTATTTAGGTCCTACCTAATACTGATGATCATATGCTAAGAACAATTAAGTAGGGTTGGTTCGATGACTATGAGGATGATGATCGTATGACTTGTTATTAATAACGAGTAGAAGTTGTATGATGATGATTAGTAGGACTTGTTATTATATATGATGATGCATGATGTGAGCATGAAGAGTTATTATATATCAGCGGGTGAAATGAACATGGATTGGATTGAAGTGAAGGCAACATGCATGTGGTGCATGTCGAAAGTAGTACAATCCAAACTTGATCAAGTTAGGATTAGTATTACTTTCGACATGCACCACATGTTGCCTGATCACTTCAATCTAAGCCATGTTTAGGCATAGCAGTAGCATTGGAAAAACAAGCACGAAGATATAAGACAGAGGACACTTCTCTCTATTAGCTAGCTAATAACAACCTAAATTAACCCCCAAAACCCCTAAACCAGCCCCTTTAAAAAAAACAAAAACCTCAGCTCCAGCCAGCTGCTGACGCGTGGATGCACTAGTAGGAAAAGGGGCTTTTACCCCGGTTTGTAAGGGCCTTTTGTCCCGGTTCTCGAACCGGGACTAAAGGGTCGTTACTAAAGCCCTAACCCTTTAGTCCCGGTACTTACACGAACCGGGACAGAAGGTCCTCCATGTGGCCGCTGCTGCCAGCCCAGGCAGGGGGGCCTTTGGTCCCGGTTGGTGCCACCAACCGGGACCAATAGGTAGGGCCATTTGTCCCGGTTGGCGTCACCAACCGGGACCAATAGGCATCCACGCGTCAGCAGCTGGCAGGAGCTGAGGTTTTTGTTTTTTTGAAAGGGGGTGGTTTAGGGGTTTTGGGGGGTTAATTTAGGTGTTTCATATATTGTGTTAGCTAGCTAATTAATAGAGAGAAGTGTCCTCTCTTATCTCCGTGCTTGGTCGACGCTACGTACTATATACGTATGGAGAGGAGTAGACACGCTAGCTAGTAATCAAATGAAGGAAACAGAAGATCGTCATGAACATATGCATACAGAGAGAAGTGATATCGACCACCTCTCCTTCTCCGAGATATTGGTCGAACAACAAGTTCTCGTATATCTATCCGACACTACCGGCTACATATATACAATAATTATCTCTTACAATACAATCTCCTAATTAAATTGTAGGAACACAGGGTCCACATAGTATTCTCCGTTTTCAGCGATCACGTGGTCAAGGAAGAATGCCGCCAATTCCTCTTGAATTCCTCGCATACGATCTGGTGCTAGGAGTTCATCCCGCTTCCGAAACATCTAATTTGAAGAAGGGGGTCAATACATATATATATGAATAAATGAAACTCAACACAAATGATGGTAATAAAATAAAATTGTGAATATTATTGCTTACGCACTTCATATTGTTCTTCAGTGTAGCCCCGCTCACAGGTCGTGTAGCGGATGGACTCGCAAACGTAGTATCCACAGTAATTATTCCCGGGTTCCTGCCACAACCACTTTACAAGAAATAGAGGTCAATCAAACTGATAAGCAAGCATGCTAAATGGTATTGATGAAACTAGCGCTTGAATCACTAGGAGATGCGCGGAACATGCTACTATAGTACTTACTTTCGGGTGATTAAATTGCAGCTTCTTCGGCAGTCCCGGAGCTTTTGAGGTGAATTTTCTCCAAACCCTGCCAGACAAAGAAAACAATTACTTGATATCAGGAAATGAACAAAGTTGCTGATATGGTGGATAATGATCGATTTAACTTACTTCTCGAGCATTTGAGTCATGTTCGCATAGTCCTGGGGATCTTTTCGTCTCGAGTCTAAGACGGTTACTACTCCCTGCTCAAGCTTAATCTCTAGGAGAATATAGTGGAAGCTGCGCATGCATGCATAAGTCATCAATTACATTACCATAACCTGGACTAATAAGGGAAACCGAATATGCACAAGACAGTAACACTCACTTGAAGTTGTAAGGAAAGAGTATTATATCTTTGTTTTGATTTAATACCAACGATTGTAGCAAGTTGGCCTCGGCTTCTTTGGGATGTTTTTCAACCGTATATGCATCTATGAGATTTGTGTTAATGAACCCAATATCACCGATTTGTCTTTTCTTCAATTCGGCGATCTTCAATCTGCATAATATAGTGAGGATAATTATAAATACATGCAATGAAAGAGCTGACCTATATAGAGAGACTTAATGACAGAAGTAGTACTACTTACAGACAGTAGCAAGTGATCGTTGTTTTATCGAGGGCCTTTTGATTGTAAAACTGGAAGAAATCCTCAAATGGAACATTCAGCAGATCAATTCCAACGAGGTCATGCTCCGGTTTAACTCTCAGCGTCAAAGTATCCATCCCATCAGACTCTCTGCAGGTTTTCATGTACCAATCATGTAGTCTTCGCATCATCGTTGTTAGAGATCTTTCATCTTTGACGAGAGGCTTCCCGTAATGGTATTTGTGTTCGTCCACCTCCATGATTTCATAATGTACATCGTCGGGCAGGTAATCTCCAAGATTGCTATAACCGGGCACCATACTCGGATCATTAGCGACGATGTCTTTTGACACCTTGAGCGGGGGGCACGATTGGTTCGCTTGTTCGCCGAGCTGGGCAATTTTTTCCCAGCTCGTCGTTCTTTTAACCTTTGATCACTGACAGTACTTCCCGACCGCTCCGCTTCGGCATATGTCTTTGCAAGAATGCGCTCATAGTTGCCTCTCGGCGGAGACTTTGGTGGTTTTGTCAGGGCAGCCAGAGTGCGCTTTGCTTTCACCGGATCTACCTTCTCCTCCGGAGGTGGATGTTTCTTTGCTTTCACCCCTTCAAAGAAGTTTGTCACTTCGGCTCGCACGATCTTCCTGGTTTCCTCCTCGGTCCTCTCGTATGGTAACTTCTCTGGAGTCTTCAGAGAAGGACCGAATCTGTATTGCCTCCCGCCTCTGGCAGCTGTACTGCTAGACGCCGGCAGAGCAGACGGAGCGGCTGCGGCTGTCTTCTTTCCTTGCTTACGAGGCGGAGGAGAAGGACTACGACGCGCCGGAGCAGCCGCAGCGGCGGCGGGTCTCTTCCGCCCTTGCTGACGAGGCGGAGAAGGAGGAGGCTGGCTGCTCTGGCGCGCCGGCGCTGGCGGAGAAGGTGGCGGAGTGCCGCCACGCGCCGGAGAAGGAGGCTGAGTGCCCTGATCACTCGCCGGAGGAGGAGGCGGAGGAGGAGGCGGAGTGCCCTTACTCGCCGGAGCCGTCCAGTTCGGAAGCTTGATGAGCTCCTTCCGCCATAGGCATGGAGTCTTCAGAGCAGAACCCAGCCGAGTCTCCCCTTCACCGGTAGGGTGGTCAAGCTGGAGCTCCTCAAATCCCTCCGTTATTTCATCCACCATCACCCTAGCATATCCTTCTGGAATCGGCCGGCAGTGGTAGGTTGCGCCGGGTTCAGGAGGTAAAACAGAGCCAACAGCCGCCTTGACTTTGAAGTTCTGCCATTCCGCCATAAGGTGGCAATGTTGAGACTCCGTGATAGCATCCACGGGGTAGCTAGCAGGAGCCGCATGCTCCAGCTGAAGCAGCTCGGTGGAAGCCACGCTGCTTCTCCGCTGAGATGGCGGTGTAGCTTCGGGGGCAGTTTCGGCATGTCGATTGCCGTCTCGTTCCTCTAGCGCTTGAACCCTTTCGTGCAGCTTCTGAATTTGGATCTGCTCCACTTTTTTCCTCCTCTCCTGGCTTTTGTAACCGCCCGCGTCCGGAAAACCAGCCTTCCACGGAACGGAGCCTGGCGTGCCTCGTGTCCGTCCAGGGTGCTCAGGATTCCCGAGGGCCATTGTGAGCTCGTCGTTCTCTCTGTCTGGAACGAACGTCCCTTCCTGCGCTGCATCGATATATTGCTGAATCTTCTTGACTGGTATTCTCAAAAGCTCGTTCGTCCAAACGCACCTCCCTGATACAGGGTCCAAGGTTCCGCCAGCCCCGAAGAACCAAGTCCGGCAACGGTCTGTCCAGTTCATTGTCTGTGGTTCGATCCCTTTTTCAAGCAGATCATTCTCAGCCTTGGCCCACTTAGGTCGGGCTTTGAGGTAGCCACCTGACCCCGTGCGATGGTGAAGCTTCTTCTTTGCAGCATTCTTCTTGTTTGTCGCTGACATCTTCTTACTCTTTTCCGATGTCTTGTGGGCCACAAATGCGGGCCAGTGATCTCTGATCTTCTCATACCGGCCGATGAATTCTGGTGTCTCTTCTTTGTCGACAAACGTTTTCAGCTCATTCTTCCACCTCCTGAATAGGTCTGCCATCTTCTTAAGAGCATGAGACTTGATTAATTGCTCTATAACTGGCTTCTCCGGATCCTCCTCTGGCGGTAGGGTGAAATTTGCCTTCAGCTCAGTCCAAAGATCATCTTTCTGCATATCATTGACATAAGACACCTCAGGGTCTTCCTTCTTAGGCTTATACCATTGGTGGATGCTGATCGGGATCTTGTCCCTAACTAGAACCCCGCACTGAGCAGCAAATGCATCCTTTGTCCGGATGGGTTCAATCGGTTGGCCGTCGCGCGCGATTGCTGTGATCTCAAACCTTTCATCCGAGCGCAACTTTCTCTTCGGGCCTCGTCTCTTTACCGCAGTTGTGCTCGATCCGGAGGGCTAGAAAAAAGAAGAAAGACGAGTGTTAATTAATATGTGTACATACCAAAACAATGAATGCATCAATTAGCTAGTCAGCACAGGCTTAACTAATATATTTACCTGGCCGGACTCTGTTCGGTCACCGGAGCCGTCACCACGGGCTCCTTCTTGCACCAGCATTGGGTCACCGGAGCCATCATAATCATGTCTTTCCTCCTCCACTCTTCGATCACCGTAGCCTGCTTCTTCACCCTGTTCTTCCAGACCATCATTGTCGTTAAGATACGACAAGATATCACCTCCGGCTAAGATTATGTCCCCCAACACCTCTTCTGCTTGCTCGTCTCGTCCGTGCTCCATTGTTTCTGCAAATATTACAACATGGCAATTATTACACAAACATGACAGCAGGTGGATATATTAGTGCAAACGTAGACCTAGCTTATTCCGGGTTTGGGGTGGCCTAGGCAACGCTTCAAGGGTAGGGGCGCGGCGGGAGGGGGTAGGAGACCGACATCGTTTTTTCTAGGGTTTGGGTGTCCTCGAGAGTTTTGGTCGAGCGAGAGGGCCGGGGGGTGCTCCCGTGGTATAAGTTATCACGGTCGAGAGGGGGTATAAATATCGACCGTCCATCATGTCGAAGTTATCTGGGAGGGAGTTATATATATCGACAACGACGACATACATACATGGGAAAATAATGTTATCGGGGAGGGGGTATATCGACCCCCCCCCACGTGTTGAAGTTATCGGGAGGGGGTTATATCGACAACGACGACATACGTACATGGGAAAATAATATTATCGGCGGGGAGGGGGTATATCGACCCCCCCTCGTGTTGAAGTTATCGGGAGAGGGGTATATCGACGACGACAGACCCGATAAAACATAAGAAAACGAAGAAGAAATAAAAAGAGGAGAAGAAGAAAAGGAATAGAGGAGAAGATCGAAGAAAAAAAGAAGAAAAAAAAGAGGAGAAGAAGAAAGGAATAGAGGAGAGAAGAAGAAAAAATAGAATTTTTCTATTTTTTCTTCTTCTCTTCTATTCCTTTCTTCTTCTCCTCTTCTTTTTTCCTCTTCTTATTTATTTCTCCTCTTCTTCCTCTCCTCTTCTTCTCCTTTCTTCCTCTTCTTATTTTCCTTTTTATATGAACATATCATCATATATATGAACATACATTTTCTTTGCATATGCATATGAACATACATTTTCTTTGCATATGCATATGAACATACATACATACATTTTTCTTTCATATGAACATACATACATACATTTTCTTTGCATATGACCATACATACATTTTTCTTTGCATATGACCATTCATACATTTTCTTTGCATATGCTTTGCATATAAACATACATACATATGAACATACATACATACATATAAACATAACATACATACACAAAAAATTCTAAAAATCTGCCTAAAAAAATTATATGAAAAAAGCATACATCATCCATCCATCCATATAATGAACATATACATCATCCATCCATCCATATAATCAACATATGCATATGAAAAAAATTATATGAAAAAAATTATATGAAGAGGATCGAGGGGACAGGGAGGAAAGGGGGTCGCCGGAGCCGGACCGAACGGGGAGGAGGGGCGGCGTCGAGGCAGGGGCGGCAGTGGGGGGCGGGCGCCGGCGACGACGACAATGGTGGGGGCGGGCCGGGGCGCAGGGGCGCGGCCGTGCGTGCTCGGGGACGGGGCAGGGGCACGGGGCGGCGGCCGGCGTGGGCTCGGGCGCGGGGCAGGGGCACGGGGAGACGGGGATGGCGGCCGGCGGCGGCGACGGCGACGAGGAGCGCGCGAGCGATTTGGGCAGCCTGGCGGCGGGGGCAACTGGCGAGGGAGGCGAGGGAGATGTGAAATTTTCACAAGTCCTGGTTATATAGCAAGGGCATTGGTCCCGGTTCGTGGCACCAACCGGGACCAATGCCACCCTTTAGTCCCGGTTGGTGCCACCAACCGGGACCAAAGGTCCCTTTTCAGCAGCGCAAAGGGCGGGAAGCGGCGGCCTTTGGTCCCGGTTGGTGGCACCAACCGGGACAAAAGGGGGGCGTTGGTCCCGGTTGGTGCCACGAACCGGGACCAATGCCCCCCTTTAGTCTCGGTTGGTGGCACCAACCGGGACCAAAGGCCTCTTGCTGCCCGCATCGCGGCCAAAAGTTTAGGAGTGGTTTATAAGCCCCGCCGCGGCTGCTGTCTCGAACTCCTCTCTATAGCAGGCTTCTGGGCCTAACTTTGGCGCGCTGCCCGTTGAGCCCTCTAGCCCTTCTGGGCCTGTATTTGCAAACCCGAGGGTTGGAGGGCCCAGCGGCAGCGCCCCAACAATTTTTTGCGGCGCAAAGGGCGGGAAGCGGCGGCCTTTGGTCCCGGTTGGTGGCACCAACCGGGACTAACGGGGGGGGGGCATTGGTCACGGTTGGTGTCACGAACCGGGACCAAAGGCCTCTTGCTGCCCGCATCGCGGCCAAAAGTTTAGTCCCACCTCGCTAGCCGAGGGGCGCCCGCACCAGTTTAAAAGCCGCGGCGCGGCTGCTGTTTCGAACTCCTCTCTATAGCAGGCTTCTGGGCCTAACTTTGGCGCGCTGCCCGTTTAGCCTCCTAGCCCTTCTGGGCCTGTATTTGCAAACCTGAGGGTTGGAAGGCCAAGCGGGCAGCGCCCCAACAATTTTTTTGCTGTATTTAGTTTTTTGTTTTCTTTTTTGCTTTATTTATTTTGTTTTGTTTCTACTTACAACAAAAAACTTATTTATTTATTTTATTTTGTTTCTAATTACTTATTTATTTTACTTTATGATAATTCTTTTTGCTATTAAAGTTTCTATCAAAAAAGTTCTTTATGAATTTTTTTGCTGTATTTAGTTTTTTTGTTTTCTTTTTTGCTTTATTTATTTTGTTTTGTTTCTACTTACAACAAAAAACTTATTTATTTTATTTTATTTTGTTTCTAATTACTTATTTATTTTACTTTATGATAATTCTTTTTGCTATTAAAGTTTCTATCAAAAAAAGTTCTTTATGAAAATTCTTTTTGCTTTTAATGATTTTGAACAGAAAATACTTCGATAATTTTAGTTGCATCAATTTTATATGATTTTAGTTTCAATAATAATAGAGGTTTCTTATAATGTTTTGAACAGAAAATACTTTGTTAATTTTAGTTTCATAAATTTTATAAGGTGCGGTGCGCCTGAGCTGTCGAGCTCCTCTCTAAAGCAGGCTTACGGGCCTAACCTCTCTGTACATGCCTGTGGGCCTACTGGGCCTTCTGCGGGCCTGAATCCTGGCCCATGGATGGGTTTCTAATCGTATTCAGGCCGTGGTGGCCCAGTAGGTGGCATAATTTTTAGCTATAAGACCCTAAAATTGAAAAGCATTTCAAATGAACTCTGAAAAGGTTGAAAGTTGGCATGGTATCATCATTTCATCCACATAGCATGTGCAAGAAAGTTGAGAGGGTTACGGCAAAAACTAGATGCACTTCTTGTACAAAACGGACAATGGTATCATACTCGTCTATTACAAAGTTGGCATGGTATCATCATAATAGTTGCGGGAGAAAGTCTTCACTTTTTCTTCGCTTGTGTCATTTGCTTATTGCGCCGTAACCATGGATAATCTTCATCGTTTATCAGGATGCTTGGGTCAGCCTTGACTTTGAAGGGAGGAATTTCATGAAACTTTTCATAATCTTCAGACATGTCTGTCTTGCCCTCCACTCCCACAATGTCCCTTTTTCCTGAAAGAACTATGTGGCGCTTTGGCTCATCGTATGATGTATTCGCTTCCTTATCTTTTCTTTTCCTCGGTCTGGTAGACATGTCCTTCACATAGATAACCTGTGCCACATCATTGGCTAGGACGAACGGTTCGTCAGTGTACCCAAGATTGTTCAGATCCACTGTTGTCATTCCGTACTGTGGGTCTACCTGTACCCCGCCTCCTGACAGATTGACCCATTTGCACTTAAACAAAGGGACCTTAAAATCATGTCCGTAGTCAAGTTCCCATATGTCCATTATGTAACCATAATATGTGTCCTTTCCCCTCTCGGTTGCTGCATCAAAGCGGACACCGCTGTTTTGGTTGGTGCTCTTTTGATCTTGGGCGATCGTGTAAAATGTATTCCCATTTATCTCGTATCCTTTGTAAGTCAATACAGTCGAAGATGGTCCCCTGGACAACGAGTACAACTCATCACAAACAGTGGTGTCACCTCTGAGACGTGTTTCCAACCAACTGCTGAAAGTCCTGATGTGTTCACATGTAATCCAGTCGTCACACTGCTCCGGGTGTTTGGAGCGCAGACTGTTCTTGTGTTCATCGACATACGGGGTCACCAAGGTAGAGTTCTGTAGAACTGTGTAGTGTGCTTGAGACCAAGAATATCCGTCCCTGCATATTATTGAGTCCCCCCCTCCAAGCGTGCCTTTTCCAGTCAGTCTCCCCTCATACCGCGATTTAGGGAGACCTATCTTCTTAAGGCCAGGAATGAAGTCAACACAAAACCCAATGACATCCTCTGTTTGATGGCCCATGGAGATGCTTCCTTCTGGCCTAGCGCGGTTACGGACATATTTCTTTAGGACTCCCATGAACCTCTCAAAGGGGAACATATTGTGTAGAAATACGGGCCCCAGAATGACAATCTCGTCGACTAGATGAACTAGGACGTGCGTCATGATATTGAAGAAGGATGGTGGGAACACCAGCTCGAAACTGACAAGACATTGCGCCACATCACTCCTTAGCCTTGGTATGATTTCTGGATCGATCACCTTCTGAGAGATTGCATTGAGGAATGCACATAGCTTCACAATGGCTAATCGGACGTTTTCCGGTAGAAGCCCCCTCAATGCAACCGGAAGCAGTTGCGTCATAATCACGTGGCAGTCATGAGACTTTAGGTTCCGGAACTTTTTCTCTGGCATATTTATTATTCCCTTTATATTCGACGAGAAGCCAGTCGGGACCTTCATACTGAGCAGGCATTCAAAGAAGATTTCTTTCTCTTCTTTCGTAAGAGCGTAGCTGGCAGGACCTTCATACTGCTTCGGAGGCATGCCGTCTTTTTCGTGCAAATGTTGCAGGTCCTCCCGTGCCTCAGGTGTATCTTTTGTCTTCCCATACACGCCCAAGAAGCCTAGCAGGTTCACGCAAAGGTTCTTCGTCACGTGCATCACATCGATTGAAGAGCGGACCTCTAGCTCTTTCCAGTACGGTAGGTCCCAAAATATAGATTTCTTCTTCCACATGGGTGCGTGTCCCTCAGCGTCATTCGGAATAGCTACTCCATCGGGACCCTTTCCAAAGATTACGTGTAAATCATTGACCATAACAAGTACGTGATCACCGGTACGCATGGCGGGATTCTTCCGGTGATCTGCCTCGCCTTTGAAATGCTTGCCTTTCTTTCGACATTGATGGTTGGTCGGAAGAAATCGATGATGGCCCAGGTACACATTCTTCCTGCTTTTGTCCAGGTATATACTTTCAGTGTCATCTAAACAGTGCGTGCATGCGTGGTATCCCTTGTTTGTCTGTCCTGAAAGGTTACTGAGAGCGGGCCAATCGTTGATGGTTACAAGCAGCAACGCGTGCAGGTTAAATTCCTCCTATTTGTGCTCATCCCACGTACGTACACCGTTTCCATTCCACAGCTGTAAAAGTTCTTCAACTAATGGCCTTAGGTACACATCAATGTCGTTGCCGGGTTGCTTAGGGCCTTGGATGAGAACTGGCATCATAATGAACTTCCGCTTCATGCACATCCAAGGAGGAAGGTTATACATACATAGAGTCACGGGCCAGGTGCTGTGGTTGTTGCTCTGCTCCCCGAAAGGTTTAATGCCATCCGCGCTTAAACCAAACCATACGTTCCTTGGGTCAGCTGCAAACTCAGCCCAGTACTTTCTCTCGATTTTTCTCCACTGCGACCCGTCAGCGGGTGCTCTCAACTTCCCGTCTTTCTTACGGTCCTCACTGTGCCATCGCATCAACTTGGCATGCTCTTCGTTTCTGAACAGATGTTTCAACCATGGTATTATAGGAGCATACCACATCACCTTCGCAGGAACCCTCTTCCTGGGGGGCTCGCCGTCAACATCACCAGGGTCATCTCGTCTGATCTTATACCGCAATGCACCGCATACCGGGCATGCGTTCAGATCCTTGTACCCACCGCGGTAGAGGCTGCAGTCATTAGGGCATGCATGTATCTTCTGCACCTCCAATCCTAGAGGGCATACGACCTTCTTTGCTGCGTATGTACTGTCGCGCAATTCGTTATCCTTTGGAAGCTTCTTCTTCAATATTTTCAATAGCTTCTCAAATCCTTTGTCAGGCACAGCATTCTCTGCCTTCCACTGCAGCAATTCCAGTACGGTACCGAGCTTTGTGTTGCCATCTTTGCAATTGGGGTACAACCCTTTTTTGTGATCCTCTAACATGCGATCGAACTTCAGCTTCTCCTTTTGACTTTCGCATTGCGTCCTTGCATCGACTATGACCCGGCGGAGATCATCATCATCGGGCACTGGTTCCTCTTGATCTTCAGCAGCTTCCCCCCTTGCAGCATCATTGGGCACATCGTCTGGTTCCTCTTGATCTTCAGCAGCTTCCCCCGTTGCAGCATCACCGTATTCAGGGGGCACATAGTTGTCATCATCCTCTTCTTCTTCGCCGTCTTCCATCATAACCCCTATTTCTCCGTGCCTCATCCAAACATTATAGTGTGGCATGAAACCCTTGTAAAGCAGGTGGGTGTGAAGGATTTTCCGGTCAGAGTAAGACTTCGTAATTCCCACATATAGGGCATGGACAACACATAAAACCATTCTGCTTGTTTGCCTCAGCCACTTCGAGAAAATCATGCACGCTCTTAATGTACTCGGAGGTGTGTCTGTCACCGTACATCCATTGCCGGTTCATCTGCGTGTATTATATATAATTAAGTGTGTCAAAAACCATTACAGAACATCATGAATAGATAATTAAGTGACCAAATTAATAGAAGTTCATCATCACATTAGAACCAAAGTACATACATAGTTCTCATCTAACAACATATATATAGCTCTCCAGAGCATCTAATTAATTAAACCATACATTGAAACTATGTAAAACATTTCAATGTGAAAACAAATGCGATCATAATCGCAACCAAGGTAACAATTGATCCAACAGCATAATGATACTAAGCCTCGGTATGAATGGCATATTTTCTAATCTTTCTAATCTTCAAGCGCATTGCATCCATCTTGATCTTGTGATCATCGACGACATCCGCAACATGCAACTCCAATATCATCTTCTCCTCCTCAATTTTTTTTATTTTTTCCTTCAAGTAATTGTTTTCTTCTTCAACTAAATTTAACCTCTCGACAATAGGGTCGGTTAGAATTTCCGGTTCAACCACCTCCTAGATAAATAAAATCTACGTCACGTTGGTTGGTATATTTGTCATAAACAATGAATGAACCAAATAGTTATAAAAAGATAATATATACCACATCCGAATCATAGACAGGACGAGGGCCGACGGGGGCGGATACCAAAACCATCACACTATGTAATAAGAAGGAATAATAAAAGTAACAAAATTAGACAAGTAACTATCTAAAGTAAGAATTTTTTTTCCTTTCAGAAAGAAGATAAGAACAAGAGGCTCACCACGGTGGTGCTGGCGACGAGATCGGCGCGGGCGATCAACGGCGGTGAAGACGGGGACGGGACGTGACGGACCGCTAAACCTAGACAAATCTTGGGGAAAATGGAGCTCGGAGGTCGAGTTTCGAGAGGACAAAGATTAACTAGTGTGGCTCAGACATTTCATCGAACACCTCATGTGCATAGGAGGTGAGCTAGAGCACCCAAATGCCCTCCCCTCGCCGGCCAGAAAAAACAGAGCACTGTGGAGTGCTCTGCTGTGGCGATGGGGTATATATAGGGAACTCTTTGGTCCCGGTTCGTGGCACCAACCGGGACTAAAGGCCTTTGGTCCCGGTTGGTGCCACGAACCGGGACCAATGCCCCTTTAGTCCCGGTTGGTGGCACCAACCGGGACCAAAGGCCTTGTGCTACCCCGCGTCAAAAGTTTAGTCCCACCCCGCTAGTTGAGAGAGCTCGAGAGTGGTTTATAAGCGCTGCTGCGCCCACCCTCTCGAACTCCTCTCAACTGCAGGCTTTCGGGCCTAACTGTTCTCTTTGCCTGTGGGGCCTACTGGGCCTTCTGCGGGCCTGAATCCTGGCCCATGGATGGGTTTCTAGTCCTATTCAAGCCGTTGTGGCCCAGTAGGTGGCATAATTTTTTTCCTCTATTTTTTTCTCTTTTGCTTTATTTGTTTTGTTTTGTTTCTACTTACAACAAAAAACTTATTTATTTTATTTCTAATTACTTTTGTATTTTACTTTAATTATTTTATTTTTATTTATTTTACTGCTGCTATTTTTATTTGTTTTACTGCTGCTATTTTTACTTAATTTATTAAGGTTTATTTATTGTAGTTACTATAGTTTATTTTATTTTATTTTATTAAGGTTTATTTAGTTTTATTTATTTTATTAAGGTTTATTTATTTTATAAATATAAAAAATGAACATAGATGCGCTTATAGAGAAAATTAAACCTAAATTCATAGTAAATTTCATAGAAATTTACTATGAATTTAGGTCAAATTCCCTGTATAAGGGCATCTATTTTCACTTTAAGAGAAGCTCAACAAGGCATAGAGGGACGGGCTTATAAACTGGTGTGAGCGCCCTTCGGTTGGCGAGGTGGGACTAAACACTGGCCGCAACTAGGACCAGCCCTTTAGCCCCGGTTTGTGGTAGGAACCGGGACTAAAGGATGGTGGGCCAGGAGCGTGGCCCATTGGTCCTGGTTTGTCCCACCAACCGGGACCAATGCCCCCACGAGGCCCGGCAGGCCCCTGGCCGCACGAACCGGGACCAATGCTCACATTAGTCCCGGTTCGTGACTGAACCGGGACTAATGTGGATATTGCCCTCTGACCAAAGCCCAGTTTTCTACTAGTGATGCCTTTTGGTCCCGGTTGGTGTCACCAACCGGGACCAAAGGCCCCCCTGCCTGGGCTGGCCGCAGCGGCCACGTGGAGGCCCATCTGTCCCGGTTCGTGTAAGAACAGGGACTAAAGGCCAAGGGTATTAGTAACAACCTTTTAGTCCCGGTTCCAAAACCGGGATAGAAGGCCCTTACGAACCGGAACAGATGGGCCTTTTTCTACTAGTGCTTGTTTATCTGTATTTGGTTGTTAGGTTGCTTTTTTAGCATTTCTCCAGTTATCAAGCAGATGCCTTATTTATCTTTATCTGCATGTTAGGTTGGTTGCAGTGAGCATTTGTCCAGTTTTCAAGCATATGCCCTGTTTATCTGTATTTGCTTGTTAGGTTGGTTGACACGCAATGAAGGTTAAAGTATTTCATCCAGACTTCAATGAGCATCGAGAAGTCTTAATGAAGACAGTGAAGGATGGACGGGCAGCCATCACAAGGGGTTGGCCTGGAGTCATGCGCGCCTTACGCATGGAGGAGGGCACAATATGGGCATTTCGCTTCACCTTCTCCAGCAACCAGAATGTCTTTCGCCTCTCTCTTTACAGTCTTTAGTACAACTGTGGTTCATCATTCTTTATTTGGTGCTTCAGTAATTCTTCAGTATATGTACATGTGCATTGAATTATGGATTCGTGGTTGAACCTATATTTGTAATAAACATGGTTGGGTATGAAATAAGTGTTTGCCTACTTTTAAATTCATAACATGTGATTTTTAAATTAGAAATTAATTGGATTAATTATGAATTAATTATGGATTAAATAGGGATTACACTGCACACGGTTTGCGAAAGCGAAACGTCTGAGATATACGTGAAGATCAGAAATGTTTCTAGGATCCACTACGTGTGCGATCAATCTCCACTGCACACACAACTTTCTCTTAAAAACTGTTTGCGTTAGGCCACCTTGTGCAAACGTTTATCACATAAAAAGTGTGTGTGATGGACAGCCTTTGCCACACAGTTTCTTTCTACACAAATGATTTAATGGGAAAAATTGTGTGTGATGTACCTGTGAACGGAAACGTTTTTCTTGGAGCGACTGTGTGGGATGTACATACAAACGGAAACATTTAGCGGGGACTGACTGTGGGATGTACTTGCGACCGGAAACAATTTCGCTATATAATTGTATTTTTTTAGCTCTACTGTACGTATTTCCGTATTTGAGCACTCGCCGATCGCACACGACCTCATTTTGCCGAACGTGTGTACCAGGAGGGCATATCCCCGACGGTTTCTGGGTCGTGTGGGAAGGATCCCCCTATTGCCCACACTCACTTGGCGACGGTTCCAGATGTCGTCGCGGAAAGGGATTTTAAACCGTTTATTTAGGACCAACGCGCACCAGTGCTCATAAACTAACAAATACTACTAAACCAAGTGCACGGATCCATACATCCTAGTAGGCCATCGTGCTTGCGATACATAATGCAACTTTCATCTAGGGTGGTCCGCTTGTTCGCCCTGCTTGCTTGCCCGCTACCTTTTTGAAAGAACATGCGGTGCCCCCATGTTTGGTTTTGGTAATTGATGACAATCTCTATGGACTAATGGTTGCCTTGAGTTATATTTGAAGGATTTGTCCATAGGCATTTCTTGAAGTCCATGTGTTGGTTTCAAGGAGTTTATGTGGTGACCAAGGTGTTATTAAGGAATTATCCAAAGATTGGTCATGTGAGAGTTGAGCTTATTGCCAGCATGTCTTGGAGAAGAAGATTGTGTGATCATTCATGTATATCCTCAAGACATCATCCAAATGAAGAGAGTTGAAAAGATTCAAGGTTGATCAAGACTAAGTCAAGAGTGAATCAACTTGATCAACTCACAAAGCGTAGAAGATGTACCGAGAGGGATCAAGCGATCCCATGGTGTGGTAAGCATTGTCAATTACGCTTTGTGTACTAACCCATGATCTTCGTGAGAGTTCTTTGTGGGGTTAGGTTGCGGTGTGCAAGTTCAAGTGAAGCATCATGAAGAGATCAAATGCTTGAAGCTTGTTGTCCATTGTGGTGACAATGGACTTTTGAAGATGTTGCGGTGTGCAAGTTCAAGTGAAGCATCATGAAGAGATCAAATGCTTGAAGCTTGCCGTCCATTGTGGTGACAATGGACTTGTGAAGATGTGTGGAAGAGTGGCTCACCCATAGTGGAGTATGGGGGAGCAATCAACTAGTCTTCATCGAGCCAACACAACCAAGAAAGGTGGTCCAACTTGAGGGAGTCAAGATCGTCATCATCTAGCTCAAGTGGACCATGTGCAAGGCAAAGGTTTGCTCTTGATAGGTTTTCTATTTTACCGGTCTCATGATGGTAGTTGGGAGACCGGGTTATAGGATCGATTGCCGTACTATCAAGGGGGGCTCTCGATGAGTAGCTTGATCGTATCGTCCATAGAGAGCTCAAACCATTGCATCCTTGCATCATCTTTGTTGGTTCTTGTTTGGTTCTTCTCTTTGTGAGTTTTGGAGCTTATGGTCATCTTGATGACAAGCTCGAGTTCATCGAAAACGGAGTTCACTCGCATCTTCTATGATGTTTTCGATGTTGGAGGTTATGCCGGTTCTTCTCGGTTGGAGGTTTCACTCCTCTATTTTTTTGGCATACCTCCCCTGCCTCTTCTTACTATAACCTTAAACCCTGGCGATGCCTATGGCGTGTTGATGGGTGTTCCCTAAACCTTAAACCCTCGGCGATGCCTATGAAAAACTCTGCCAAGAAAATGAGCTAGCTATGACATACCGGAAGTAGTGATCACTGGAGTAGCTTACATTCTTGTAATATTTTCTACTGTTAAATCTGGCCAAGCTAATTTTTTCTTAACATTTGGATCAACTCTGAACTATCCATTTCAATCCATACATGTGCCATGACATGTATGCACAGTCATCCCTAATGTGTGCTTAATTAATCAGTACGTGTACAGGGATTGCATGGAGTAGCTTAATGATTATAGTAGTATGTAGGCAAATATTAATGTAGATGTGTTAAGATTATGCAGGGGTTTAGTACTGCACTTATTACAGGTGCACATCAGGAGGTATGAAGCTTTGCACACATTGAAGCAGAATGGTTAGGTAGTGGTGCTCTCATCTGTAGAAATGCTTGCCGGTGTTTTCTTGCTTTTGGACACCCAGACTTTTGAGTTTCAAGTGGACTTGTTAATTGAAAAGATGATTTAAATCTTGAGAGCTACTGTAAATGATAGCCAGAGAAAACACGAAGGGAGAGGAAGTAGTACATGTTTCGTACGTTGTTGTCTGGTAGTGAATCGACACAAACCTGTTGGCACAAGTTGTAAGGTTGGCGGTTGAGCATGGTACATGAGTTAGCTAGATCCTGGTCTAAGGATGCAAGTCGTATTCAACGATATCAACCGATTTGCATCCTAAATATCAGTTTTAAAATCTTTACGAAGGCCGCAACTAACCGGTTAAATGGGGTGGCTGGCCATGCGGTACACCCCACTCAAAATTCCTTTATGCAAGGTCGTAACATACTGAATGTGAGAGACTGAAAAAGAGAGGGCTGATTGGAAGAAAAAAACACCGATAGGATAGAGATCCCGTGACACACCCCACGTGCACCACGGGAGAGCCAGCGCCGCCGCCGCCCCCGCCCCTAGGCTCCTCTCTGCCTCCTCCTCTCCCCGCTGCCGCCTGAGGGAGCAGCCGGGCGAAGTCTGTGCGGCGCTGGCGGCGGTGGGGCGTTTCCCCCTCCTGCAGGGTGCTTTGGGTGGCACGGGGCGGCTCGTCCTTGCGGGGGCGCTGGGCGGAGGCGCGGGGCTCTGGCAGCGGCGTTGTAGGGAGGTGGTGGTGTGGATCTGCTTGCGGGGACTGCATCGGTGCGGTGGTGTCCTGCACGGCAGATCCAGGCCAGCGGCGGTGGATGGTGGGTGTAGGACGGCGGGGATGGTTGGCCGTCGGTGGCGTTGGTCCTCGCGGCACAACATTCTCTTCCTAGGCCTGTTGTAGCTTCATCGGTCCGAGTTGGCTGGGGCGAGGGCTGCGCGGTGGCTAGTGTGCTTGTGGCGGCGGCGGCTCCTGGATTGGGATCTGGCGCAGATGGGCGGCGCGGGGGCGGGCCGCAACTGCTGCAGGGCGGCGCGGGGGCGGGCCGCAACTGCTGCAGGGCGGCTCGGGGCTGCCCCTCGGGGTCTCGGCGTGGATGTGGGCTACCACAACGTAGTGGCTCATGGCAGTGGTCTGGGTCGTTTTCACGGCGGCGGCTGGACATCTCCGGCGTCGGCCCGTTGGTGAGCGGCCTGTGTCGGCCATCGATCCCTCTCCTCGTTGTCCGGGAGCTACCTTTGTTGAAGGGTTGACCCTCTCCCAGCTGCAGTCCATCGCTCGCCTTGCGCCCGGTGTTGCGGGACCAAACGCGTCTCGCGCCCGGCAGCAGGACTGAGCTCGTCTCGTGCACAGTGCAGCAGGACGGGTCGATGGAGGCCAGCTTTGGCCGGCCTATTGGGTCTCGGTGCTGGGGCCGCCCAGGGGTGCGAAAGGCGTGGGCCTTTCAACTCGTCTTTTCGGTTGGGGTAGCAGCGGGTCTCGGGTGAGGTGATGTCAAGGTCTTGGATGCCGAGGCGGCGGCCCTGGTGGTGGTAGTGCGGTGCTCGGCTCGGTGCTTCCCGGTGGCCATGGCCGTGTGGGCGGCGTGGTCGCCGGGGTGTGATGTTCGGTGGCGGAGAGTGTTGGCCGGGGTGAAAACTTGTTCGATCTTCAGACGGACCGGCGGCGACGAAGCTCGTTCCCTTCCTGAAGGTGTCGTTGCGGCTCTCATTGCCCATCGTGTTGCTCCAGGGGAAACACTGATCCTCGGGTCGGGCGGTGGCGGCGTTCTGGTATCGTAACCTTCCTGAAGGCGCCGCGTTGGAGCCCACGGTTCGTCATATGCGGCTTCATCTCTTCGTGGTGGCATGTTCACGGTTGAGGACCCTGGTTGCTCTTATAGTGCTAGGGGTGGTGTTGCTACGCTCAACACCTATGTATCCTACCTTAGGGTGTGTACGTATGTTGTGGTGGCGTGCGTTTGTACCGGGTTATGGATGATCGTTGCTTTATATATAAAGCGGGGCAAAAACCTTTTTAGGTAACATACTGGATGTAGTTGTTGTGCTACATGCAACAGTGCATGAGTTTCGGCGGAAGAGTTGAGCAGAGTCATCTTCAAAATTAACTTCTAAAAACCTATGATAAAGTCAAGTGGTCCTTTCTTCTACAAACTTTTTGCATGAAGGGTTCTTGCCAATGTGGTGCCGATGGATAGACTTTGTCTAGTGTTGTCATCTAATTCATGATGATGTTGGTATTTATTTCCAGGCCTGACCCGGAAGGGTCTTTGCTAAGGAGACCCCTGTCCCTATTCTGTTCAACATTATGTCAGACATGTTAATTATTCTTGTTGAATTGGCTAAAGTGGATGGTTAGATTAGCGGGATAATATGTCATTTAGTTAGATGGCTTGTCTATTTCACAGTATGCGGATGATACCATACTTTTTTATGGATCATGGATCATGACACCTAGATAAAGAAAGAACCTCAAGCTCTTATTATGTGCTTTTGAGGAGCTTTAAGGTCTTAAAATTAATTTTCGTAGGAGTGAACTTTTCTGCTTCGGTGAGGCCACATATTCGCTAGCCGAGTATGCTAAAAAACTTTGGCTGCTAGGTCAGGCAATTCCCTAATCGATACATGGGCATCCCGATTCCGTCTAACCATCTTTGAGTGAAGAGAGACTAGAGAAATGAGTTTCCAGTTGGAAATTCAAACTCTTGTCCTATGCAAGGTGATTGGTTTTAATTGATTCTGTCCTAAGAAATATTGTTTTATACATCATGTCCTTCCACTTACTAAAAGGTGTATGTACGGATTGGACTACATTAGATCAACTTTTTTCAATAGTGTGATAATGAATTAAAGAAATATCGGCTACCTAGCTGGAATGTGTTATGTCGGCCTAAAAAATAGGGGGGGGGTCTTGGAATCCAAGATATTAAGATTAAAAACATTGCCCTGCTCAATATATGGGTATATAAACTACTCGTTGCTAAACGCTTCGCTCCCTTATCCACGAAAAAAGCGACCAGGGAGGCAACCAACTCCTCCTGTGCTCTGCCAGCAAAGCCGTGGGTTCTCTTGCCCTCTGATCGCCGCTCTGGAGATGAATGGGTGGGGAAACCCGGACTCTCTGCCTCACTATAGTTAGGGTTAGGTTTAGTGTGTTCCACGGAGGCATTTGGATGGAGGTCGCACTAGCGTTTGGAATAAAATTTCCTTGACCTCAGCCCCATCTCGATGACATCCTCGGTGGTGAAGTCGTTTCCTCCGTGTGATGGATTTGGTGGTGTTTGTTGTGTCTATGGAGGATCTCATCTCGTGTGGTGCTATCTTTGTTTGGGGGAAGATAAAGGTCCAAGAACAAGGTTGGAGGCTCGTGGGTGGCGGTTCCGGCGTTCTGCCTCGATGACATTGAAGACGTGCAATGGATCTGGGTTTCGAGGAGCACAGGAATGATCCCCGGTTGGCGCGCCACAACGAGAATGTCCTTGCCGATGGCAGGCCTCTTCTACATACTCTAGCCCACGCTGAATCAATTTTAAAATAACCATCGTAAAGATAGATTTTTTTAATAAAGAGAATATATTAATATGGCGAAGATACCAATTACACCCAGGCTCTGCAACAACAAAATGTCGTAAGAACATAGCGGATGCACACAACCCAAAAACTTAAAGAAGAAAAAAAAAGATCCCGCTAGGGTGATCAATTCCTTGTAGCTGCAGCACAAATCACCACCAAGACAACACCCGAAGTTCAAATTCTCCAAAAATGATGCCTCCAAGAAGGAAACAGTGCACAAGCGCCGTCATCGCCCGGTCAGAGATCTTAGGTTTTCACCCTAGAGAAATCCGCGCTCTCATAACAATGCCTTCAACAAGGCCATTATCAGGCACAACCAATTAAGGCCAGACCTTAGGTTTTCACCATGAATGAGCAGACTTTGTACTTATTTTGTGTCGCCGCCCCCACTTGCCAACGCCGCTGCTACAGGTCACGAAACACCAAGCAAAGTTATCATCGCCTCGAAGACTCGGTCCGCCATTACTAGGCATGAGATCTCAGCCGCCATGGCATTCTCTGCCAATGTCTTCACCATAGAAATTGAAAACCGACATGTCCCATAATATCAACAAACAACGAAGCTTCGCGTCACGCCCCACCTGAAGCCACACGGGCTGAAATGGGGGCGCACACGACCGAATCCCATTCGATCCAGCAATCTACAGGCATTAGGAGCCTTCCGGAATTCGTCAATGGCCAGATCAATGAGGGTCGCCATTGAGCAGAACACAGTCTTGATCCCCTTACACTGAATGTACTCCTGATCTAGATCGCCGCCAATAGCAGAGGGAAGGAGACAACCGGATCAGGCCCCTCGGAGCCATGGACCAGCCTTCCACCGATCCTCATCTTGTCACGGACAGAACAGAGCAAGGACGAGCCTCCCCGCCATCGCGCGGGAGGGCGACGTCCTTGGCCCTCCTAGCCGCGGCCACCTACTAGGGGCAACTTGATGCAGAGCATCCCTCGACCATCACCATGGACGTCACACCACCACCGCAAGGACGGAGAAGACCGATGACAAGTGCACACACACGTGCCACCGAAACCGAGGTTAACTCCTTCCTCTTCGAACTCCATTTGATTTCACAGGTGAACCGGGTCCTACCTCAAATGGAGATATATTGCACTCTCAGGTACCGAGGAGATGACCGTGTGGAGGCGAGGACGAAGACCCGGACACACAAGAAGAAGGAGAAGGAGAGAAGCGAGAAGAGCGAGAGGACCGGAGGCCCCTGGACTCCGGGTGCCCGGTCCCCTAGCAGCCGGCCGGCCCTGTTGGAAATATGCCCTAGAGGCAATAATAAATTGGTTATTATTATATTTCCTTGTTCATGATAATCGTTTATTGTCCATGCTAGAATTGTATTGATAGGAAACTCAGATACATGTGTGGATACATAGACAACACCATGTCCCTAGTAAGCCTCTAGTTGACTAGCTCGTTGATCAATAGATGGTTACGGTTTCCTGACCATGGACATTGGATGTCGTTGATAACGGGATCACATCATTAGGAGAATGATGTGATGGACAAGACCCAATCCTAAGCATAGCATAAAAGACCGTGTAGTTCGTTTGCTAGAGCTTTTCCAATGTCAAGTATCATTTCCTTAGACCATGAGATCGTGCAACTCCCGGATACCGTAGGAGTGCTTTGGGTGTACCAAACGTCACAACGTAACTGGGTGACTATAAAGGTGCATTACGGGTATCTCCGAAAGTGTCTGTTGGGTTGGCACGGATCGAGACTGGGATTTGTCACTCCGTATGACGGAGAGGTATCTCTGGGCCCACTCGGTAATGCATCATCATAATGAGCTCAATGTGACTAAGGAGTTAGCCACGGGATCATGCATTACGGTACGAGTAAAGTGACTTGCCGGTAACGAGATTGAACAAGGTATTGGGATACCGACGATCGAATCTCGGGCAAGTAACGTACCGATTGACAAAGGGAATTGTATACGGGATTGATTGAATCCTCGACATCGTGGTTCATCCGATGAGATCATCGTGGAACATGTGGGAGCCAACATGGGTATCCAGATCCCGATGTTGGTTATTGACCGGAGAGGCGTCTCGGTCATGTCTGCATGTCTCCCGAACCCGTAGGGTCTACACACTTAAGGTTCGGTGACGCTAGGGTTGTAGAGATATTAGTATGCGGAAACCCGAAAGTTGTTCGGAGTCCCGGATGAGATCCCGGATGTCACGAGGAGTTCCGGAATGGTCCGGAGGTGAAGAATTATATATAGGAAGTCAAGTTTCGGCCACCGGGAAAGTTTCGGGGGCCACCGGTATTGTACCGGGACCACCGGAAGGGTCCCGGGGGTCCACCGGGTGGGGGCACCTATCCCGGAGGGCCCCATGGGCTGAAGTGGGAAGGGAACCATCCCCTAGTGGGCTGGGGCGCCCCCCATGGGCCTCCCCCTGCGCCTAGGGTTGGAAACCCTAGGGGTGGGGGGCGCCCCACCTGACTTGGGGGGCAAGTTTCCCCCCTGGCCGCCGCCCCCCTTGTAGATGGGATCCAGGGCCGCCCCCCCCCCCCCAGGGGGCCTATATATAGTGGGGGGGAGGGAGGGAAGCAGCATGACAGCCCCTGGCGCCTCCCTCTCCCCCTGCAACACCTCTCCCTCTCGCAGAAGCTTGGCGAAGCCCTGCCGAGACCCCGCTACTTCCACCACCACGCCGTCGTGCTGCTGGATCTCCATCAACCTCTCCTTCCCCCTTGCTGGATCAAGAAGGAGGAGACGTCGCTGCTCCGTACGTGTGTTGAACGCGGAGGTGACGTCCGTTCGGCACTCGGTCATCGGTGATTTGGATCACGGCGAGTACGACTCCATCAACCCCGTTCATTGGAACGCTTCCGCTCGTGATCTACAAAGGTATGTAGATGCACTCCTTTCTCCTCGTTGCTAGTATACTCCATAGATGGATCTTGGTGATGCGTAGAAAATTTTTAAATTCTGCTACGATCCCCAACAGTGGCATCATGAGCCAGGCCTATGCGTAGTTACTATGCACGAGTAGAACACAAAGCAGTTGTGGGCGTAGATGTTGTCAATTTTCTTGCCACTACTAGTCTTATCTTGTTTCGGCGGTATTGTGGGATGAAGCGGCCCGGACCGACCTTACACGTACGCTTACGTGAGACAGGTTCCACCGACTGACATGCACTAGTTGCATAAGGTGGCTAGCGGGTGTCTGTCTCTCCCACTTTAGTCGGAACGGATTCGATGAAAAGGGTCCTTATGAAGGGTAAATAGAAATTGGCATATCATGTTGTGGTTTTACGTAGGTAAGAAACGTTCTTGCTAGAAACCTATACAAGCCACGTAAAAACTTGCAACAACAATTAGAGGACGTCTAACTTGTTTTTGCAGCATGTGCTATGTGATGTGATATGGCCAGAAGATGTGATGAATGATATATGTGATGTATGAGATTGATCATATTCTTGTAATAGGAATCACGACTTGCATGTCGATGAGTATGACAACCGGCAGGAGCCATAGGAGTTGTCTTTATTTTTTGTATGACCTGCGTGTCATTGAATAACGCCATGTAAATTACTTTACTTTATTGCTAAGCGCGTTAGCCATAGAAGTAGAAGTAATCGTTGGCGTGACAACTTCATGAAGACACAATGATGGAGATCATGGTGTCATGCCGGTGACGAAGATGATCATGGTGCCCCGAAGATGGAGATCAAAGGAGCAAAATGATATTGGCCATATCATGTCACTATTTGATTGCATGTGATGTTTATCATGTTTTGCATCTTATTTGCTTAGAACGACGGTAGTAAGTAAGATGATCCCTTATAATAATTTCAAGAAAGTGTTCCCCCTAACTGTGCACCGTTGCGAAGGTTCGTTGTTTCGAAGCACCACGTGATGATCGGGTGTGATAGATTCTAACGTTCGCATACAACGGGTGTTGACGAGCCTAGCATGTACAGACATGGCCTCGGAACACACGCAATACACTTAGGTTGACTTGACGAGCCTAGCATGTACAGACATGGCCTCGGAACACGGAGGACCGAAAGGTCGAGCATGAGTCGTATAGAAGATACGATCAACATGGAGATGTTCACCGATGATGACTAGTCCATCTCACGTGATGATCGGACACGGCCTAGTTTGACTCGGATCATGTATCACTTAGATGACTAGAGGGATGTCTATCTGAGTGGGAGTTCATTAAATAATCAGATGAACTTCATTATCATGAACATAGTCAAAAGGTCTTTGCAAATTATGTCATAGCTTACGCTTTAGCTCTACTGTTTAGGATATGTTCCTAGAGAAATTTTAGTTGAAAGTTGGTAGTAGCAATTATGCGGACTGGGTCCGTAAACTGAGGATTGTCCTCATTGCTGCATAGAAGGCTTATGTCCTTAATGCACCGCTCGGTGTGCTGAACCTCAGTGTTGTCTGTAGATGTTGCGAAACATCTGACATACACGTTTTGATGACTACGTGATAGTTCAGTGCGTAATGCTAACGGTTTAGAATTGTGGCACCAAAGACGTTTTGAGATGTCGCAGAACATATGAGATGTTCCGAAGACTGAAATTGGGATTTCAGACTAGTGCCCACGTCAAGAGGTATGAGACCTCTGACAAGTTTCTTAAGCCTTCAAACTAAGGGAGAAAAGCTCAATCGTTGAGCATGTGCTCAGATTGTCTGAGTGCCACAATCGCTTGAATCGAGTGGGAGTTAATCTTCCAGATGAGATAGTGATGGTTCTCCATAGTCACTGCCACCAAGCTATTAGAGCTTCGTGATGAACTATAAATATCAAGGATAGATGATGATCCTTGAGCAACTCGCGATGTTTGACACCGCGAAAGTAGAAATCAAGAAGGAGCATCAATTGTTGATGGTTAGTAAAACCACTAGTTTCTAGAAGGGCAAGGGCAAAAGGGATACTTCATGAAACAGCAAATCATTTGCTGCTCTAGTGAAGAATCCCAAGGTTGAACCCAAACCCGAGACTAAGTGCTTCTGTAATGAGGGGAACGGTCACTGAAGCGGAACTACCCTAGATACTTGGTAGATGAGAAGGCAGGCAAGGTCGACAGAAGTATATTGGATATACATTATATGAATGTGTACTTTACTAGTACTCCTAGCAGCACCAGGGTATTAGATACCGGTTCGGTTGCTAAGTGTTAGTAACTCGAAATAAAAGCTGCGGAATAAATGGAGACTGGCTAAAGGTGAGATGACGATGTGTGTTGGAAGTGTTTCCAAGGTTGATGTGATCAAGCATCGCATGCTCCCTCTACCATCGAGATTTTGGTGTTTGCGTTGAGCATGATTGGATTATGTTTATCGCAATACGGTTATTCATTTAAGGAGAATAATGGTTACTCTGTTTATTTGAATAATACCTTCAATGGTCTTGCACCTAAAATGAATCTCGATCGCAGTGATACACATGTTCGTGCCAAAAGATATAAAATAGTAATGATAGTACCACATACTTGTGGCACTGCCATTTGAGTCATATTGGTATAGAACGCATGAAGAAGCTCCATGTAGATGGATCTTTGGACTCACTCGTTTTTGAAAAGATTGAGACATGCGAACCATGTCTATTGGTATATATGCATGAAGAAACTCCATGCAGATGGATCGTTTGGACTCACTTGATTTTGAATCACTTGAGACATGCAAATCATACCACATGGGCAAGATGACTGAAAAGCCTCGTTTTCAGTAAGATGGAACAAGAGAGCAACTTGTTGGGAGTAATACATTTTGATGTGTGCAGTCCAATGAGTGCTGAGGCATGCAGTGGATATCGTTATGTTCTTACTTCACAGATGATTTGAGTAGATGCTGAGTGTATTTACTTGATGAAACACAAGTCTGAATTATTGAAAGGTTCAAGTAATTTCAGAGTGAAGCTGAAGATCGTCGTGACAAGAGGATAAAATGTCTATGATATGATCATAGAGATATCTGAGTTACGAGTTTGGCACACAATTAAGACATTGTGGAAAGTGTTTCACAATTAATACCGCCTGGAACACCACAGTGTGATGGTGTGTCCGAACATCATAACTGCACCCTATTGGATATGGTGCATACCATGATGTCTCTTATCGAATTACCACTATCGTTTATGGGTTAGGCATTAGAGACAACCGTATTCACTTTAAAAGGGGCACCATGCAATGCCGTTGTGACGACATCGTTTAGAGAAACCTAAGTTGTCGTTTCTTAAAAGTTTGGGGCTGCGATGCTTATGTGAAAAAAGTTTCAGGCTGATAAGCTCGAACCCAAAGCGGATAAATGCATCTTCATAGAATACCCAAAACAGTTGGGTATACCTCCTATTTCAGATCCGGAAGCAAGGTGATTGTTTCTAGAAACAGGTTCTTTCTCGAGGAAAAGTTTCTCTCGAAAGAATTGAGTGGGAGGATGGTGGAGACTTGATGAGGTTATTGAACCATAACTTCAACTAGCGTGTAGCAGGGCACAGGAAGTTGTTCTTGTGGCACCTACACCAATTGAAGTGGAAGCTTATGATAGTGATCATGAAACTTCGGATCAAGTCACTACCAAACCTCGTAGGTCGACAAGGATATGTACTACTCCTGAGTGGTACGGTAATCCTGTCTTAGATATCATGTTGTTAGACAACAATGAACCTACGAGCGATGGAGAAGCGATGGTGGGCCCATATTCCGACAAATGGTTAGAAACCATGAAATCCGAGATAGAATCCATGTATCAGAACAAAGCATGGACTTTGGTGAACTTGCCCGATGATCGGCAAGCCATTGAGATAAATGGATCTTTAAGAAGAAGACGGACGTGGACGGTAATGTTACCGTCTATGAAGCTCGACTTGTGGCAAAGAGTATTTTCACAAGTTCAAGGAGTTGACTACGATGAGATTTTCTCATCCGTAGCGATGCTTAAGTCCGTCGGAATCATGTTAGCATTAGCTGCATTTATGAAATCTGGCAGATGGATGTCAAAACAAGTTTCCTTACCAGTTTTCGTAAGGAAAGGTTGTATGTGATACAATCAGAAAGGTTTTGTCGATCCTAAGGATGCTAAAAGGTATGCTAGCTCCAGCGATCCTTCCATGGACTAGAGCAAGCATCTCGGAGTCAGAATATACGCTTTGATGGAGTGATCAAAGTTTTTGGGTTTGTACAAAGTTTGTTAGAAACTTGTATTTACAATAAAGTGAGTGGGAGCACTACAACATTTCTGATAAGTATATGTGAATGACATATTGTTGATCCGAAATGATGTAAAATTTCTGGAAAGCATAAAGGGTTGTTTGAAAGGAGTTTTTCAAAGGAAGACCTGGATAAAGCTGCTTACATATTGGGCATCAAGATCTATAGAGATAGATCAAGACGTCTGATGATACTTTCAAAGAACGCACACCTTGACATGATTTTGAAAGAGTTCAAAATAGATCAGCAAAGAAGGAGTTCTTGGCTGTGTTACAAGGTGTGAGTATTGAGTAAGACTCAAGACCTGACCACAGCAGAAGAGAGAGAAAGGACGAAGGTCGTCCCCTATGCTTTAGACGTAGGCTCTACAGTATGCTATGCTGTGTACCGCACATGAAGTGTGCCTTGCCATGAGTTGGTCAAGGGGTACAATAGTGATCCGGGAATGGATCACATGACAGCGGTCGAACTTGTCCTTAGTATCTAGTGGACTAAGGAATTTTCTCGATTATGGAGGTGAAAAGGAGTTCGTCGTAAAGGGTTACGTCGATGCGAACTTTGACACTAATCCGGATGACTCTGAGTAGTAAACCGGATTCGTATAGTAGAGCAGTTATTTGAAATGGCTCCAAGTAGCGCGTGGTAGCATCCACAAGATGACATAGATATTCGTAAAGCACACACGGATCTGAAAGGTTCAGACCCGTTGACTAATAACCTCTCTCACAAGCATGACATGATCAAACCAGAACTCATTGAGTGTTAATCACATAATGATGTGAACTAGATTGTTGACTCTAGTGAACTCTTTGGATGTTGGTCACATGGTGATGTGACCTGTGAGTGTTAATCACATGGTGATGTGAACTAGATTATTGACTCTAGTGCAAGTGGGAGACTGTTGGAAATATGCCCTAGAGGCAATAATAAATTGGTTATTATTATATTTCCTTGTTCATGATAATCGTTTATTGTCCATTCTAGAATTGTATTGATAGGAAACTCAGATACATGTGTGGATACATAGACAACACTATGTCCCTAGTAAGCCTCTAGTTGACTAGCTCGTTGATCAATAGATGGTTACGGTTTCCTGACCATGGACATTGGATGTCGTTGATAACGGGATCACATCATTAGGAGAATGATGTGATGGACAAGACCCAATCCTAAGCATAGCATAAAAGATCGTGTAGTTCGTTTGCTAGAGCTTTTCCAATGTCAAGTATCATTTCCTTAGACCATGAGATCGTGCAACTCCCGGATACCGTAGGAGTGCTTTGGGTGTACCAAACGTCCGTAACTGGGTGACTATAAAGGTGCATTACGGGTATCTCCGAAAGTGTCTGTTGGGTTGGCACGGATCGAGACTGGGATTTGTCACTCCGTATGACGGAGAGGTATCTCTGGGCCCACTCGGTAATGCATCATCATAATGAGCTCAATGTGACTAAGGAGTTAGCCACGGGATGATGCATTACGGTGCGAGTAAAGTGACTTGCCGGTAACGAGATTGAACAAGGTATTGGGATACCGACGATCGAATCTCGGGCAAGTAACGTACCGATTGACAAAGGGAATTGTATACGGGATTGATTGAATCCTCGACATCGTGGTTCATCCGATGAGATCATCGTGGAACATGTGGGAGCCAACATGGGTATCCAGATCCCGCTGTTGGTTATTGACCGGAGAGGCGTCTCGGTCATGTCTGCATGTCTCCCGAACCCGTAGGGTCTACACACTTAAGGTTCGGTGACGCTAGGGTTGTAGAGATATTAGTATGCGGAAACCCGAAAGTTGTTCGGAGTCCCGGATGAGATCCCGGACGTCACGAGGAGTTCCAGAATGGTCCGGAGGTGAAGAATTATATATAGGAAGTCAAGTTTCGGCCACCGGGAAAGTTTCGGGGGTCACCGGTATTGTACCGGGACCACCGGAAGGATCCCGGGGGTCCACCGGGTGGGGCCACCTATCCCGGAGGGCCCCATGGGCTGAAGTGGGAAGGGAACCAGCCCCTAGTGGGCTGGGGCGCCCCCCATGGGCCTCCTCCTGCGCCTAGGGTTGGAAACCCTAGGGGTGGGGGGTGCCCCACCTGACTTGGGGGGCAAGTTTCCCCCCTGGCTGCCGCCGCCCCTTGTAGATGGGATCCAGGGCCGGCGCCCCGCCCCCCAGGGGGCCTATATATAGTGGGGGGGAGGGAGGGCAGCAGCATGACAGCCCCTGGCGCCTCCCTCTCCCCCTGCAACACCTCTCCCTCTCGCAGAAGCTTGGCGAAGCCCTGCCGAGACCCTGCTACTTCCACCACCACGCCGTCGTGCTGCTGGATCTCCATCAACCTCTCCTTCCCCCTTGCTGGATCAAGAAGGAGGAGACGTCGCTGCTCCGTACGTGTGTTGAACGTGGAGGTGCCGTCTGTTCGGCACTCGGTCATCGGTGATTTGGATCACGGCGAGTACGACTCCATCAACCCCGTTCATTGGAACGCTTCCGCTCGCGATCTACAAGGGTATGTAGATGCACTCCTTTCCCCTCGTTGCTAGTATACTCCATAGATGGTTCTTGGTGCTGCGTAGATAAATTTTAAATTCTGCTACGATCCCCAACAGGCCCCCCTCCCTGGACACCCCGGGTGCATGGCCTGGTTGGCCCCGGGTGCCCGGCCCTGCTGCTGGGCGCTGCAGCCGCCGCCCCGGGTGCCCGGCCCTTGCGCTGGAGCTGCTGCCTCCCCCCGGGTGCCCGGGCTTGGCAGCCGGGTGCCCGGCCCCTCTCCAGCCGACCCTCGGCCCAGTCCGGGTGCCCGGCCCTTGCCGCCCCGGGGTGCACGGCCCCGCCTGTGCGCGCCTCTGCCCGGTCCGGGTGCCCGGACCCCTTTGCCCCGGGTGCCCGGACCCATCCGAGTGTGTGTGGGTTTTGAGGGTCATTTTGGACCTTTGTATCCCCTCTCCCTCTATTTCGTCCCTAGACTATAAGTACCTCCCACCTAGCTCATTTAGAGGGTAGCTAAGAATAGACACAAATCATAGAGCTTAGCTCATGTACCCCCCCTTGTGGGATTCCTCTTGAGAGAGAAGACTCCATTGGAGTACAAGACCTCCATTGGAGAAGAACCCTAGGGATTCAAGCCCCCCTTGAGGGAAGGATCTACCTAGATCATCAAGCCCTCATCTCCTTCATAGGATTTGGGATGAACTCTACCATGTATCTTGTTTCCCTTTGATTGTTCATGTACCTTGTGGATCTTGTGTGTTTGTTGGTCTAGTGGATGTGTGATTGGACTTGTTCTTGAGTGTTCCTCTTGTTTTCTCTCTTGTGTTCATCTTGTTCTTGGGGATTCCCCCTCCAATTCGTGAAAGATCTTCACTTAGGGTTCCACCCTACAACACAACCTCTCCTCGTCCTACTCCAGATCTAGGCGAGGACGAACTCCCTGCAAGCCGGCTAGTCCAAGGCGAGACGAGGCCACATGCCCACCTAGCCGCGATCCCCTATCCCAGGGCGGCGGTGGCTACTCCACGCGGTGACGACGAGGCCCAGCTGGCGGTGGCCCGGATCTTGACCGAAGGCGAGAAGAGAGGGGAGAGGGAGGATCTCCCCGCAGCCCGGGGCTTTGCACGACGCGGGGCTGACCGGCGGCGGCGAGGGGAGGGTTCGGGCGGCGGCAGCACCAGGCGCCAGCCGTGTCGCCCAAGGTGGACGACGCAGGAGTTGTTCCTTTTTTTTGTTCTCGCTTCCCCCGATCCCGATCTGATCATAAAGATAGATACATAGTTTCATAGATAACTCATATATTCAAGACACGTTAATAAATAAATTTATAAACCGTCATAAAAATAGATACAAAGTTTCCTGTAGACAAGTCTCGTATTTAAGGCAAGACATTAATAAATAAAATTATGAGCAATATCAAGATTGCCCTGAGACATCTTGAGCGTGGAGGCTTGGATTGCCGGTCCGGTATGCACAGACTTCTAGGCTAATATTCTTTCATGATTGGGGTATAAAAACTAGCCATACTTGTCTCCTTTTGATTGTGATCGGGGATTGATGTGATCCGGCGCCCGTGTTGTGACCGAATGGATTTGAGTTTCAAATTGCCCGTACTAACAAATGTTTAGGGAATAGCGTTGGACGACCGGTTTCTGCATCCATGTCCATGAATTAATCCGAGATGCGTTAGATAAAAATGGAGGGAGTAGGTAGCATTCACTTTCCGAGCTACCCATCGGCCAGTGGTCAAATCAGCGTTGAAGTCGCTCCTTCCCGTTCTGTTCTCCAGCGGCAGCAATAACTGGTCTCCCTTGGAGCGGCAAACACTAGCAGAGGCAGAGCCAAAAGGGGTCGGTTTGAAATTCAAAAAAACCGGCACCACCACCGCCCGCCAGCCGAAGCGGGAGAAGGAGCCTCTTCCCCGAGACGTCCACCACACCCGCGCCCGTCCTCCATCCTCCCCAGCCGCGCCGCCTCATGTTCAGCGTCCAGTCCCCCCGCCCCCTGAGGGCTCGCGGCGGCGATGCGGCGGTGGAACGGGGCAGGGAGCTCCGCCGTGAGAGCAAGGTCGGGGCGCGGACGCGCGCCAAGCTGCGGGAGGCGGAGAGCTCGAGGAAGGAGATTGAGGAGCGGGAGCGGCTAGAAGCGGAGGAGGCCGACTACCGCCGTGTTTGGGCGAAAGGTTCGGGCACTATTACTATCTGTGAAGTTGATTAGTCTCTACTGATTACTACTAATAAACAAATAGATAGATTTAGGGCGCATCGTCTCGCCTACATGGTGCTTGTTCTTATCCCTCGCAGGATCCGTTGCCCTTATTTTAACAAGAAATTTCTCTAAATAAAAGCATGGTCATCAAGTGTACACCGAGTGTAAACGTTCTTGGGAATTTCAGAATCTTAAGGCCTTGTTTGGTACTAGGGTTTTTGAGGGGATTGGTGGGGATAAACCCCACAGGGATTGGGTCCCAATCCCTTCAAATCCCCATTTATCCCCAATCCACTAGGTAGGGGTAGTGCATTGGGTATTGAGAAAAATGCAGTAGAGTTTGGGGATTTGTGAGGAAATGTGGGGATGAAATGTGGAGTACACTAGAATCAAACGGTGTTTTGGGATATGTGTGGATTTAGGGGTTTGACCGGGATAATCCCCACCAATTCCCTAAAATACACTAGTACCAAACAAGGCCTAACTGCAAACAGAAATACTAGTAAAAGGTACTCCCTCCGGTTCATTGACTACAAACACTTTTCCTATTTCGTTCCAACAATAGCAAGTCAATAATTAGGGGAGAAATCAATCAGGAGCTAAATTGGTACTACTACTCAATCTATCATTGGTTCACCAAAAGAAGTGGACAGCTGCTAGCAATCTATGTTCTTTCTTCAAGCATGATACAGCCAGATCCGTTTAGTGGTGTGCCTCTTGCTATTGTGACGTTCAACTTCTGCTTCTGGAATCTGAATATACACTGCTATACATGTTGCAGGCAATGAACTCTTCTACACCAGAAGATATCAGGAAGCAGCAGCTCGCTATACCGAAGCTGTGAACAAGAATCCAAATGAACCTGCAGTAAGGATTTGGCTTACAGTGATTAAACTTTATATTCTATCTGAAGGCACCTTTAGCTCATTCGTTAAATTTGGTTCTCCGTTCAAGTTAGATGAGCCTCTGAATATTACAAATTCAGTCACATAACATATCATTTATGAGCTGTCTTGTTTGTTTTACATTTTACATCATTGACTGGAAGGCATGCTCCGGAGGGCATAATTTTTTATTGGCTCCCTGGTTACTGTAGTATTTTACTTTGATGATAGTGATACTTTTATGATTGGCCATCCAGGTGTTTAGAAACAGAGCTCAATGTCACATCTTTCTGGGAGCTCTGCCCCAAGGTCTGGAAGATGCAGAAAAATGTATTGAGCTGGATCCTACTTATTTGATGGGTTATCTCTGTAAAGCGAAGGTTCAAGCCCTGATGCAGAATTATCAAAGTGCTATGGCAACATACATAGAGGGTTTGAAGCGTGATCCAAACAGTACTATCATAATTGATGGCTTTAAGAGGTAGCATTCCAGTCCTCCGTTTGCCTTGTTGACATTATAACATGAACTGACATTTGTTTTTGTTGGACTAGATGTGTGACATGCATTGAGAAGTCTAAAGGCGGTGACGTTGGGATTGTGGATTTAGAAGACATTTTGGTCAGTCTCTTCCATCATTATTTGTTTCTGTTTAATTTTTCCACACATATTTCTTGCATGGATGGTTCACCGTGACTGTGGTAATCCTTGTGCAACAGGAAACAAAGAAACTGTACCTTGACTGGCAATGAGAACCTTCTAATTAGTAGTTAAACTTTAAAAGGACCACTTAGAAATCTTAAACCATACTTATGGTGTACATGAAGCACAGCGCATTGAAAACCTGCTAATTAGTAGTTAAACTTTACCCCTTCCAAACAATCTGGTTGAGTTTTATTACCCCAAGTCACTAATTCTTTGCTCTCAATGATCCTAACAGAGAGATTGGCATTCAGACATTTATTTGTCTAATGAACTTCAAAAGTACATGGAAGAAGTTGCGGTATTGAAGAAAGAAGCTTCTGATGAGCGCTTGAGGCGGATGGAATCTGAACAAACAGTAAGTTCGTACCATGATGTCCTAAAAAATTTATAAATGATAAGCATTTATTTTTCAAAAAAGCTATCTTATCTAACTGGAGGGCCGCATTTGCAAAGTAGCCCTATTGGTTATGCGTGCACTCTCTAGCCATTCTTACTACTACAACTTATCTGGACTCGATGATATTTATGTCAAATGAAACCATATTAATCAAGCCATCTATCACAGATAAATATGAATGAAAGTGTGTGAATTCTGCAGGCCAGGACATCAGAGGCAAACCACGTGCAACGACAGAAAGAAACCGAGGAGCATCTTTCCAAAATACAACAAGAGTTGCAACAGGTTAAAGCACGACAGGATGAGGTTGCTAATGAGCTACAGAAAGCTAATAAGCATAATGAACATGCTCAAAATCAGCTTTTGGAATCGAAAAAGTTCCATAGTGAGGAACTTCAGAAGGCCAGTGAGCATAGTTTGAATCTGCAACATCAGCTCACTGAATCCAAAGAGCGGTATAATCAGCTTCAGTCCAAGCATGACGTCTTGCTAAAGGAACGAGATGCTGCACTCGAAGAGGTAGAAAAGTTACGCCGGAGAAGTGCAGCGATGCCCTGCCAGTTTTCATTAGCTGAACTAGAACGTGCAACAGAAAATTTCAGTACTTCAACGAAGTTCAGAGAATGTGGGGTTGCCTCTGTGTACCGAGGTGTCCTCCGGAACATGACAGTTGCAATAAAGGTGCTGAGACACGATGGTCAAGGACGCTCACAGTTTGAACAAGGGGTAGTTCTACTGAACTTGCTCTGAAGTTTATTTTGCCTATGTCATACTAGAAAAAGTTGGTGATGTCTTGCTTCTTTTCAGTCAAAACTGGAACTTGAATAAATTAGTGTTTCCAAAACGACTAGTTGTAAATAATTTATTTTGGATTTATGTTGCAGGTTGCTATCCATAGTAGAGTGAGACACCCCAACCTAGTAACTCTGCTAGGAGCATGCACAGAGTTATTGACGCTTGTCTATGAGTTCTTACCAAATGGTAGTCTTGAAGATTTTCTTTCATGTGAGGATAAGAGGCGAACTCTGACGTGGCAGATCCGCATCCGTATTATTGCTGAGATATGTTCAGCTCTGATCTTTCTTCACGAGAACAGACCTGAACCAATTGTACATGGCGATCTTCATCCTGCCAATATTCTTCTTGATGCCAACTTAGTCACTAAGCTTAGTGACTTTGGCATTTTTCATTTGCTAATCCAGTCCAACAGCAATAGCACCAACCATCCTGTGGAGGCCCCTATATACGTGGACCCAGAATGTCTTGCCACTCGCAAGATGACACCTCACTCCGATGTTTATTCTTTTGGAATGGTAGTCCTGCGCCTTTTAACTGGAAAGCCTCCTCTTGGTATAAAGAAGATTGTGGAGGATGCTATGGAGCAAGGTGACCTCAATTCTGTAGTTGATACCTCAGCCGGAGAGTGGCCTGATGTGCACATCCAGCAGTTAGCACACATTGCTCTCAGTTGCACTGAGCAAAACAGCAGGTACCGTCCTGTTCTTTCAGGCCAGCTCTGGACAGCAGTTGAGACCATGAGGGATGTTGCAATGTTATCTTCACAGTCATCTTCAAGTTTGGTGCAAGAGGAAAGCATCATACCGTCACACTTCACCTGTTCTATATCTCATGTGAGTAGAAAGGAACTCTATGCTTTTTCCCTGTTCAGGAGCACATAAATACCCCCTCTGTCCCATAATATAAGATCGTTTTGCAAGCTAAAAATGACTTGAATGTGTCTTTTGATTCGTCTATTTCTAGGCACTCGTGTGATGTTAGTAGCTCTCTTAACTTGTGACTAATCATCTTTTGTCATCATTTCAGGAAATCATGAAGGATCCTCAGTTGACAGCGGATGGAATCACCTACGAAGGTAATTCTATCCGGGAATGGTTTGGTAGAGGCAAAATCACATCGCCGTTCACCAACTTGCCACTTCAACACCAGGAGCTCATCCCCAATATCGCTCTCCGTTCTGCCATTCAGGAATGGCTCCAACAGCACAGCATGGTGCTGTAATAATCTGCCTAATTTGCAAAGCTTTGTCCCAGCCGCCACAAGTATCAACACGGTGTGTCGGTGCCTGCTCCCTACCAAAAGCTTGAACCTGGGAGACAGAAGAGCAAGCGTCCGTCAACTGCGTAGTACTAACTAGTGGTATGACCTTCTGTAGGTAAAATGCAGGGATTTTGCAAAAGGATCATTAGATATGTAGGCGATGCCTATGAAAAACTCTGCCAAAAAAGGACTGCGTGAACTAGTGGTCAGTGGAGTAGTTGCCATTCTTGTAGAACTACGGTTAAGTCTGGCCAAGCTAAGCTTCCAGCTACATGTACAAGTACTCAGGACGTGTATTGGAGTTTTAAAGCAGTCATGTTTTCTTAATCCATACATAGAGATTTTTCATTCCATTCATAAGTTGCTTGATTTTTTCCTTTAAATCCAAGTGACATTTCCGAGTCTTTTGGATCAACACCCGACAATCGTCAACTTGGCGTCGCAACCTATATAACTTAACCTATAAAGTAATGAGCCATCATTTTCCTAAAATCACACGTCTTCGTAAAGTGCACTTTTGGGCTTGGTATTCTGCAATTGTAGGTGACTGAGATTCTAAAAAGATTCAAGCGACCGATAATTAAGGTAAAAAATTGTAACCATTTTGCTATTTCTTGGTTGCCTAAAATTGCACACATTCGGCACAAATTTGCACTCCATTAAAGTGTATGGCCTTTTTAGTGACAACTTGTAATTTTTAGTCTCAGACAGAACTATATGTTTGACTTAGTTCAGGCTTTGCTCTCTAAACCTTGGTGTGATTTCGCCGTGGCCCTGAGACTGCAATGCTGTTTGAAATGAACAATATATGATCAAGGTTGGGGCCTAAATTAGCTAGGTGTTTTTGGTGCCGTAATGTTACTTATGCAAAGCAGAACAGAGAGCTGGGGCTGTCGTTGGATGTGATATGGTATGAGCCTATGCTGAACTCCACGGCTGATGTTGAGGCTGAGGTGGTGATTCGAGCCTCACTCACCCTACTCCATTAACTGTAAACTTACTGATCTGATCAAGAATTGCCAAGAACAGAGTTAGCCTGTCAGTCTTTTCAAATTACAGTGACAGTGAACAGAGCTAGCAGTAGGTTCCAAATTGCAAGGTTCTAAACTACAGATTGCAACTGCTGATCTGGTGTCAAAAGATTTAATTTGCCTTCTTCTTTGGCGATGACCCGGAAACGACGAGATTGAGGGCCGGAGAAAGGCCGCCGAGGTTCACGCTGAAGCTGGCTGATCTGGTGAAGGGGGTCGCTGGACTTTGTGGGCTACAACCCCGTTCCACACAAAGGATGGCAATTCCACAGCCATCAGATATTTGCTGAATGATACCTTCGCAGACAGTGGATCCATGGGGTTCAGTAACTGTCAGTTCCCCTCCCGTATCTTGAAATTCAGACTCTTACGTTCTGCTGATGCGCCATTTGTGTATCTATTCTACATGCATTTCCAGCCTTCAGAAATGGGAGTCCGACTGGAGATCAGGTAGTTGAAATGATACAGGAACATTTAGACCAACAATTTTCTGCAGTAATGTTGCATTTGGGTTTCTGGAGTTTACCCGCATGCATCATGAGTTCATGACTGAACGATGCTCTTGTTCGCCAAGGTGAGCCCAGGTCAATTCAATATGGTTGTACATCGTTCCTCGCAGCATGAGCTGCAGGCAAAACCGCGGCCATGGCAGCGAAACCAGTGACGCCTCCAGGAAACGCTGCCATGGCACATGGCAGCCAAAGGCGCTAGGGCCCACGGGGGCCCACCAGAGAGAAGATTGTGTCATTCGAAGGCCAGCTAGGATTCCACCACCAAACCGCAGGTTTGTGGGGCCCGAGTGGGTGTGCACTACTTTAGGAAGAGGAGGGAAATGGAGAGAACCATCCGGGCTTGGATCAGGCAACGACACGGCGGCTTTCCTTTTACCTTTATGTATCTAAACTTGTAGTATTTGAGAGAGAGAACCACCCCTGTAACACACTGTCTAGAAAGTGAGATTGAGAATCTAACATCATGGTATCAGAGACCACTTACCACCCTTTCCCTTGCCGTCGTCAAGCTAGATACATGTTGTCGGAAGCACGTGACGAAGCCCTACTCGCCACCATGGATCCCGAGCTCCGCGCCTACCTCGATAGGGTGAACAACGACGTCGACTTCATCTTGAAGGCGCTAGCGGCACAAATCGCGCGTATCAACGCTCTCAATGCCTGCAAATTGGATCTCGAAGTCCGCTTTGCCAAGCTCGAGCTCTCGGTCTCATAGCTGCAAACCACGCCGCCCCGACTCCGATTACAAGTGGACCGCCACCTTTCTGTGCCTTCCTCATCGGCACACGACGAGCTCCACGTGCAATTCTGCCATGGCGTGCAGATCTAAATTGAGGGGTCTCCCTCAGTGACCTTAGAGTCACCACGACACCCCCAATCACGGGTATGACCATCATCCCTTCCCAAATTCCGACCGCACTGTCCTCACAAGTTATGGCCACTTTGGGTCAGCCACCACCATCGATGACCTTCCCTGTCTTCACTATCGAGAAGCCCCAACTCTAGAAGACGCTCTGTGAGCAGTACTTCCAGATGTTCACCTTGCAGGAATCGTACTAGGTGCCGATGGCGATTCTGAATTTCTCGGGTACGGTAGGAATTTGGCATCAGTCAGTACAGAGAAATTGACTTGGCTTAACTAGGAATCGTTCATAGCTCTGTTGTGCACTAGATTTGGCTGGGATAAACACCAATTGCTTCACCGCCACTTCTATGATATCTGCCACCTCACTTCAGTTGTAGATTTTTGCAAGTGATCATGATCCAGCGATTTTTTTCCCACCATTCATCTTATGGCCAGACTCGTCGTCTTCTACTACTCTATGTAGGTGGCATGACCATCACCGGCGATGACTGTACATTGACTTTGTGAAGGGTTGTATTAGTGAGTTGTTTCTTATGTCTGATTTTGGTCCTCTTTGGTACTTTCTTGAGATTGAGGTTTCTTCACCAAATGTCTTCTTTATTTCCCAAGAGAAGTAGCTCCATGATCTTCTTGCTCTTACTGATGAGCACACCATTGAGACTCCGATGGAGCTATGTGTTCTCCTCTGCACTTCTGACGGTGAACCTCTATCTTATTCAATAATATCATCATTGCGTTGTGAGTCTTGTCTATCTTGATGTCACGATCCAGTTATCTCATATTGTATTCTCATTATGAGTCAGTTTGTCTCTACTCCCACTTCAGTTCACTAAAGTCACCTCCTTACATCTTTTTGGGACTCTCTCTCACCGTCTTTTATTTTTCCACTCTGGTTTATATAGCCTCATGTCTATTCAGATGCTATTTGGCATAACGATCCTTAGGGCCGCCGACCACTTTTTGCTTATCTTCTTTTTTTCTTGATGGTTCTCTCATTGTCTAGAAGATGAAAAAACATACGCAGTTTTCCATTTGAATGTAGAGGGGGGGGGGGAGTTATGAGGTATGCTTTTTTCAAAACATATGTGACTTAACTATATGGTGGGGATTTTGGTGTTTGACACTCCTCTTTTATAAAACAATACTGGAGTTATCAGCATTGCACACGGTCCTGTGAAGTATGAGCGCATCAAGCATATTGATAAGGATGATTCCTTTATGCACTTTCATTTGCATGATCAGGTCCTTTGTATCTACCTTCAGAGTTACTGTTCGTGGGTTTCTTCACGAAGGCCCACACTAAAGCACATCAGGACTCCTATTTCACCATGCTCAGTATTGTTTTCCCCGTTGTATCACGGGCTTGACATTTTCTCCCATATATGTGTATATATAATTATATACTAGCCTTTGGCCTCATAAAAATGCAATATGCATATTTTCTAAGAAATTTCATCACTCCAACCTATCATTTTAAATATTACTATAAGAATTCCAAATTGCCGCTATATATAGCACACTATTTAAAACTTTACTTCATGTGTTAGCACCAAAGTCTCTTAGCACAAGCGCTACAACGCCGCTATATATAGCACACTATTTAAACAGTGAGTAGAAGCAAGTTAAAAGATAGCTGGCTTGGTGACTCGGGAAGAAAATGGAAAATATATCTGCTTCTGAAATACTGCTTGGAAGAACATCCCTTGCTGCTTCATAATAAAACTCGTGTAAAGGAAATTAGAGAGATCCTACAATGCATCAACAATATGTATATTCTTCTACCTTCTCAAATGTATGTGGTCCTACAATGCATTTATTAGGAAGAAGAGAGATCTACCTTCTGAAATGTATTGCGCAATAAGTGGAACCACCTTTCGGGCGTATGAATCTCCTCCGATGTAGAAAGGGCTCGAAAGGTACTGCGGGCGATCAGTGAACCACCTTTGGCGTAGGAGAAGCCCGAGCAGACGGGCGAGTCCGAGAAGGCGATCGTCGTCGCCGTCAGTAAAGCAGGAAGAGAGACATACTCGGCACAGCAGTGAGGCCGTCGATCATTCTCGCTCACCTTGGTCCATGACAAGGGGTTGTATACCAGCTGCGGCTAGGCGCCAGCACGTACTTCAAGGGGCCGACTTCGAAGACGAGGCCGCTGAAGCCGGAGCAGCGAGGCCCGCCGGTGAGCCAGAGGAGCACGGGGTCCGCGCCGGGGCTCCGCTCCGACTCCACCAAGTAGTAGAAGAGCTCCGCCCCGGTCTCCTCCGATTTCATTTTCATTTTCAAGATCGAACCAGCAACGACGACGCATTAATTAGAGACAGCACTGTTGCGTGGGTGGTTACCCGGTTTCGAGGTGGAAGGGGAGAGGGCCATCGAATCCCGGCAGGTGGGTGACCACCGTCGACGCCGGCGCCGGCGCCGACGCTGAGGCCGATCAGTGCTGCTCACGTATCTCTGTTGCTTGTTTCTGTGGTGATCAGTGCTGCTCGCGCCGATTTGGATCCCCATCTGAAACTCTAGTACTGCAAGTTGACCACGTGTACCACGTGGTAAGCAACCAATGATAAACAACAAACAGGTTGTTTTCCTTATAATAATAATAAAGTAAATGTACTGCTAGTTTACGGTGATTCGACCTGTTGGCTCTGCCAGAAAGAAAAAAACATGTCCAGATGGGTCACCAATCACTGCCACGTGAAGAGCTCACGGAGGACCATGCTGCAAGGAGAAAGGCATGCATGCATCATCAGGTCATCTTCAACGAAAGTCTTGTTGCTGTTGGTAAAATGTCTAGTTTATCAACCAAAAAGCTATGATACAAGTATCTTGCAAATATTGGTGTATCAAGAGGGGGGGGGGGGGGGGGGGGGGCAGTTGAGGATGCAGTACTACTCCCTCCAATCCATAATAATTGTCATAGATTTAGTATAAAATTGTACTAAATCGGAGATAATTAATATGAATTAGAGGGAGTACATGTTAGTACTAGCACGTTGGTGTCGGATCGAGAGTGGCCTTAAGTGTTGCTACAAGTTTTTTTTTTTTGACAAAAATGTTGCCACAAGTTGTATGCTTGGCGACTAAGAACAGCACACAAGTTTGTTGGATTGTGGGCGTGACAACAGGAGAAGAGAAAATGACATGTATGCAACGAATGCACTGTGATCCTGAGGTACAATCAAAGGAGCGAATTCCTCACACGTGCTTTTATTTTTGGTTTCTGATTTCTAAACCTTTATCTTTTAAGTGAAAAATTCAAATTAAGTTTTGTTTTCGTATTTGTATTTCTCGTTACGCGGGCTTTCAAATAAGATTCATTTTAAATATGTTTTAACAAATTTTAAAAATAAATGTTAAATTTTAACTACTAGAACTTAGTACGAGCGATTGATAAAATCATGATTTTCTTGGTTACGTCTGACAGAAAAAATGTCTTAAAATTTTATCTACGAAACTTGGTAAAAATGAGCAAGAAAATCGCAAGCTCCAGTTAAAAACTCGTAAGTTTCAATGATCGAAACTTCAAATTTACTATGCTCTCGTGTGTGATCTAACTATTTCGCGAATCGCAAGGCAATCGAGCGGCCCGGCAGGGCTTGGTTGGTGTGTGCCCCCCGGACGTCTCAAAGCGATCTCAAACGCCCGGACGGACAGACTTGTCACTGGCCAGACAATAAATTTGACCCACCTGGGCGCCTCAAATCAGCCTCAAACACCCGGGCTGTCCAGCACCTCTCATATCCAGCCAAGCTGCGCGACCACGTCAACGGACGCGTTCACGAACACCATATAGGGTGCCTGATTTGACAAGTCCAGTTGTAAATGCTCCAAGGCTCGGGTCTCTCGGCACTTCAGAAGCAAGCAATAATGGGCAGCGTAGTAGTATCCAATGGACAACTGAAACGAAACAATCGATTGGTCATAGAACTTCACACGCACGCATGCTGCCGCCGTGTTTGGCCAGTGTTAATGTGCAGTGCAATTTGTCGATACACAACCGGCGGTAGGGATGTTTGCAGCCTGGAAGTACCAGCTTCAGCTGAGTCGCCTGCGTTGATGCGTGCGCAAGGGTGCTGCTGCTGCTGCTGACGGTGATCCGGTGCTCCAACTCCATGGCCAAACTGAAGCTGCGTGTCCACGCCAACGTGCTGAAATCCGCTACGACGTCTCAACTGTAATCAGTCGTAGAGGCAGGCCGCGCCTCTTGGCATATACTTCCTCCGTTCCGTTTCACAACGTAGTACGCATTTGATTTTTCATCAAAAGTCAAACAGGTCTATGTTTGAACAAGTTTATAGAATAAACTGTCGATAGTCCTAAAAGCCTGTCGATAGCTAAAACACAAAATAAGTAAAATATAGAAATACCCTCCATAGCGAGTCTAGTGATACATGATTTTATATTGTACTCTCTCTGTAAACTGATATAAGATCTTTTAGATCACTAAATATAAGATCTTTTAGATCACTAAATATAAGATCTTTTAGATCACTACTTTAGTGATCTAAAAAAATCATATATTAGGTTACAAGGGAAGTATTGTGGATGTTAATACATTTTTCTTTAAACTTGGTCAGATGTAGACATGTTTAACTCTCAGACAACAAAATATGCACGACATTTTGAAATAGAGGGAGTACTTCTTTTATATAGATACTTGAACCACAACAGTATAAAACAGCATTCACGCAACAACTTGACCATTTTATACATGAATAATCAACCAGAGGAAGTTTCTACGGGAAAGAATCATCATCTATTAACTTCAGACATTTCATGTCGTTTTGGCTTTGACAATTTTTTTGCAAAAACTCTTCTGATTTTTAGTAGTATGTAACAATAGTACAAAGATCCTGATGAGTAAATCGCCAAAAAAATTTCTCATAAGCAAAAAAAATTACAAGCAGGTCCATGAACCACTTAACAACGACTATAAGAACTGGTACGAGCTAAAGGCGCGCCACCGTCATTATCCTCTTTCACCAGAACCAGACACCCTTGTTGAAGTTGACAGTCGGGGAGTAGTTGTGCTAAACCCACAAAGATCCAGCTAGCATCGTCACCGACAAAGGAAAACGTAGATTAGAAGGACCATGCTTGCAAACACACCAATGATAATGAGCGTCGGCCAAATCTAGACAGATATACCGGAGACCAACGTTGACCGAATACAAACAGATCCCTCGAAAACACAACCCCACATGCCCTCTGACAGCTCTAGGTGCACTGTCATGGCAGGGATAGGGAGGGCAGGGCATTATTCTACATCTGAGATGTCACCACTGCCTCGTCGGCCCGACTAGTGCACTAAAATTACCAAATGAAAAGATTAATTCGACCCCCCCCCCCCCCCAGGCAAGGGACTACGGTCCGTCGCACCTCAAGACCCTTAGAGACAATGTGGGCAGGGAGGATCGACATCGCGCTGGTTAGAGGGGCGAAAACCCTAGTCACCTTTTAGAAAGGGTGTGGGGGGGGGGGGGAGGGGCTATTTGTGAGTAGTAATACTGTACAAACTAAAAGGAAACTAGAACATATGGCAGTCCACCAATTGGACTTTGATAGGTAGGTTGAAATTAGTGGCAAAATTAAAATAAGTCTCATTCGACAGTGCTTATATGCAATCTCCTTGTATGATTTTTTTCTAGAACCTACTGAATTTATTCCGTGTCATGAACATTGATTAAATCCTAGATAGTTTAACGAATTTGAACAACAACTTTGCTTTGGTACCCCCCCCCCCCCCCCCCCCCCCCCCCCGCGGAAATGTTTACGATTTTCAATGCATATTAAAGGTGAAGATTAGAAGGTACCCCTTCAATAAAAAAAGAGAATAGAGTATTTTCCATCAAATCAATTTATTCAATACATTTAATCAGCAAACTAATATGATGCTCCCTTCATCTCAAAATAAATAGTAAGTTGCACTAAATCAGCGACACTTATTTTGTTGTAAAATGTACTAAAACTAAATCGGCGACATTTATTTTGAAACAAAGGGAGTAATAGCCTTTTACGCAACTTTAAGATTTGTGCAAACTTTAAAGGGGTGTATCGAAGCAAAATTCGGATATGTCAAAATAGAATAATTAACGTGCATCGTACGAACACAATTACTAGTGACACAAGTAACCGCATTTTGTATGATTGATTGGTGGGTCAAATCAATAGTACGTACTATTCAATTATTTTGCATCCGCGTTGTCGGATGATCTCCATATAGGGTCGTTGGACCGCTCCGTCGCCACCGGAAGTCATTAATAATCTCCACCCGTCCTCTCCTCCTACTTCCGCTCGGCGGCTCTTGCAGCTCGCTCACCCTCAAATCTCCTTAATAAATCGCTCATTGACCCTGCTCCTGCACAGGTACGCAAAGATTTCTGAGAAGATCACTGAATTTCGTCGTGATCTCTCTGCTTTTTTCGCGGTCAAAAACAGTATACATTGACTGTGCGCCCAAAGAATTTTGCAGATTTGCAGGGGAGGGGAGGGGGGCAAGAAATGGGGATGAAATGGCACGTCGTCGCGGTGCTGGGCGTGGCCTGCACTGTGGCCGCCGCCGTCGCCGCCGACAGGGGGCTGTCGTTCGCCGGCGCCGTGGCGCCGCCGGAGGAAGCGAGCTACCTGCGCAAGCTGGCCAGCTCCCTGTGGCAGAGTGACGGAACCGCCTACCACCACGTGTGGCCGGTAATAACTGAAGCCTCTCTTGTGTGTTAATTTCGAGCTGTATTCATCCAGTTTTCAGAGAGTATACCTGTAGGCTAGTTTCAGTTGAGCTGACTCCTTTGATGGTTATGAGTTCTGACCCATTCTGCACTTATCATTTTCACACATGAGTCGCTATTAATTGAGATGGCTTGTTAATTTTGTTGATTCTTATCTGGTCCTTTTTATGTAGCCCATGAAACTTGGGTGGAAAATTGTGTTGGGGTCATTCATTGGATTCTTCGGGGCAGCGTTCGGCAGCATCGGCGGCGTAGGTGGCGGTGGGATCTTCGTGCCGATGCTGACCCTGATCATCGGCTTTGATCCCAAGTCGTCCGCGGCGATGTCAAAATGTGAGGATTCAGTTCATCTTCATGCTATTATTTTTCTTATTATTTATCCATGTATTCTTATTCTTGATTTAGCTTCAGACTGTATTATTTGCAATGAAGCCCTGCATATCTTACTAAGGAATTCGGTGGAAATATCTGGAGTCATTCATTTCTCCTCGTTTGCTATGCATGGATTTATACGTGCATACATGGGCCACTTAGGCTAAAACACTTATTCTGCGCATTATGTCACTATAAACCAGCTTGTAATAAAAAAAATAGTTACATGTCCTTTTCTTCGACACTATAAACAGAAAAAAAATGTCCTAAAGAATTCTATAATTTAAAGTGCAAGGTATATCTCAAATGTATTCCTTTGATTGAGCACTATATCTATCATAATATAAAAGGTGAAAATAGAAAATTCATCATGAGAGAACGTACCTTTGGAAGATTTATTAGGTTCACGATTGTTTCAGAGAATTGATAATGTACTCTGCCACAGGTATGATCATGGGCGCTGCCGTGTCAACTGTGTACTGTAACCTCAAGCTGAAGCACCCAACATTGGACATGCCAGTGATAGATTATGATCTAGTCCTGCTCATACAGCCCATGCTGATGCTAGGGGTCAGCATTGGGGTTATCTGCAATGTGATATTCCCTGACTGGCTCGTCACCGTCCTCTTGATCATTCTCTTCATAGGTGCTCAGACATTGCCCTGAAACTGCAGCAAACGTCAATCCTGGCTGTGATTGTAGCTGACCTCAGAATAATTTCCGAAATATATTTCAGTTACTTCAACTAAAGCTTTTCTGAAGGCTATCGAAACATGGAAGAAAGAGACGGTAATCATAACGGTAAAAAAAAAATCCTGGATAGCTGTACTTTTTGTTTTGACATCACATTAGGCATTAGGGATACCGATAACCCCTTTCATCTGGTTATTGGTTCAGGAGGCAGCAAAACAATCGGAACAAACCAGTAAGTGACCAATAAACCCAACAATTCATCATTTATTAAGCGCGGAAAAATGTTGCTTCGTTTTCCGCGTGATCTAATGCTGCAGCTGTCTGCAGGTGAAGAACAGGAGTACATGCCCCTGTCTGCAGGACTTGACGCCGCATCTCCGTCTGAAATTCTGTCAGATCATGATCGAAATGAAACCCCATCTGACAAAGAGGTGAAATAAAAACCAATGAACATTACATTCCCTGGCCTTAGAAGCAATCATCTTAAGGACTCATAAGACTAGAGCTGGTCTGATACTGCAGGTATCCATTTGGAAGAATGTTTACTGGAAGGAGGTTGGCCTTCTTGCCTTCGTTTGGGTAGCATTCCTCGTGCTTCAGGTCGCTAAGGTGTGAAACTCAACTGCGATATGAAATTATAATAACATGAATTCCAGGATAATTATGAAGTGCTTTTAGTTTTCAGTGATCAGTTGCTTTATTGAAGATCGATCCTTCCTTTTTACAGTACCAAGCTGTGCACTTGTGTGTTCAGTTTCCCTGTTGCCTATGGCATCCATAATAGTATTCAATAATCTAGTTCAGGTTGAACAGAAAGATATCTAAATGGAAAACTACTACATGCAACTCATGTTATTACAAAAAAATAGATGTTGTATATGAAATTACATCCGGAGAAATGGTAATATCGACAGTAACAACTGGCTTATGTTAATTCTTCATGTTTGCAGAACTACATGGCAACTTGCTCCATCTGGTACTGGGTTCTGAACTTACTCCAGGTACTGACTGTACCGATTTTCTTCACCTCGGTATTCAACAATAGCGCATACAAAATGGATCCGTAGTTCATTTACATGTTGGATACGTGTGCAGATCCCTGTGTCTGTTGGGGTGGCCATGTACGAAGCAGTAGGTTTGGTGCAGGGGAGGAGGGTGATATCATCAAAGAGGAATGAGCAGAACAGCCTGAGAGCCCATCAGCTTTTCGTATACTGCTTCTTGGGCGTTACCGCTGGTGTCGTCGCCGGTCTGCTTGGCGTCGGTGGGGGCTCCATCATGGGGCCTCTCTTCCTGGAGCTCGGCGTCCCTCCGCAAGTAAATCGATCTTTTGTTTGCTCATTTTAAGAACTTTATGGTTTCTACTATCTATTTATCACATGTTTTCGAAATGTTTGTATTCTGTTGAACGTCCCCAGGTCGCAAGTGCCACCGCCACCTTCGCGATGATGTTCTCATCTTCCATGTCCGTCGTAGAGTACTACCTCCTGAACCGGTTCCCTGTGCCATATGGTACTAGTACTACCTCTATTTTTTCTGATATATCTTCCCATGATTATCTAGCACTTGTTACTTATTCTCTGAAATGAAACCTGTGCAGCTGTCTACTTGACCATCCTGGCATTTTTCGCTGCGATCGTCGGCCAGAGGGTTGTGAGGAAGCTAATTGATCTGCTAGGGCGGGCGTCGATCATCGTCTTCATACTGTCCTTCATGATCTTCATCAGCGCGCTCTCTCTAGGTACCAGGTTTCCCTCCCCTCACTCTCAGTGCAAGTGTGCAACCCTCACATGGTTTCGAACCGAACATCAGGCCATGAAATTTTTGTGCAGGCGGAGTCGGCATCTCCAACACGATCCACAAGATCGAGCGGCATGAGTACATGGGATTCGAGAACATCTGCAAATACGAGGCATAGGAAGTCGTAGCCTGTGGGCGTGCATGAACAGCGTGATGTATTGTGCAGTATCAGTGGACATGTCAAGGTGAACAAGGCTGGAGCTCAGGATTCCACGGGTGGTTTAACAAGGTGAACAAGGCTTGGAGTATTCCAAAGTCCATGCAAATTGCAAATTGTAAGAGCTAAACTATAAATTGTAAATTGTTACAAGTAAAGTGTTCGAATTTAGAGTTTAATCTCGCCCCCTTCCTCCTTCTCTGCATTGCTTTTTTTCCTTTCATGAAATCACTCAATTTTCTTTTGCGTAGAGCAACCATTCTTTAGTGTAGTCCAAACCCCCCTTTTTTGGGAATCAAAAAAACAATTTAGCGATAAATTCATACAAGAGGGGGGGGGGGGGGGGGGGGGACGCGTGTACAAAGCCTTTGCGTCTTGCAAAATATTATCGAGCAAGCAATCGTACAAGCATCAACATAACTTCTGTTTTCTATGGTGAAGGGAATGATCGGGCGAAACGTCATTTCCAGTAACTTACTGTAGCATTTACGTTTATTGTGATTGCTATGTCTAAAATTTCATGAAGTTAAACACCCTTTGTAACATTTCCAATTTACTACTAAATAGTCTTGTTTATCTTTTTTTAGAGGATTGTTTAGCTTTTTTTTAGGGGAAGGGGATTGTTTAGCAAAAACCATGAGAAAACAACATCAATAAATGGAAAAGCTCAACTATTTAAGGATCCCAACACGAGGGGGTGCCGACCACGCTAGGCCAGACCTTTTTTTTAGGGGTTAAGCCAAGTTTTATTACTCAAAGGCCACATGGTGTAGGATACAAAACGGATCATGGGGAGTGCCAAACCAGACGTGGCGTCCCTGATCTAAAGATTGAGCAAACTTGGCTAACCTATTGGCATCCCTATTCGCGGCTCTGCCTTCAAAAGTTATATTACAATTAAGCAATAAAAGACGTTGTCTAACCTCACTAATTATGGCTCCATGATCTCCTCGGCTTGCTTTCTGGATATCTTCAACCACCTGCTTGGAATCAGAAGCGAGCACCAAATTTTGCAGCATCAAATCTTGTGCAAGAGACAGACCTTCTCGGCATGCAATAGTCTCCAAGGCCGCCGGGTCTGTTATTTCATGTATGACTAGCGCAGAGCTACCAACATAGTTGTGTGAGCTATCCCTACATACTGCCGCTGCTGCACCCCGTTTGTGAAGTTTGGAGACCACTACATCTACATGAATCTTTGAAAAACCAGAAGGTGGTGCCTTGGGGCGACCTGTGGCTCCTCTTGACGGAGGAATAGTCCTTTCGAGTCTCTTCGGCAATAGCTCAAGGTCAACCAGAAACCTGTTAATGAATTGATGTGTCGAAGACGGGCTCTGGTAGATTTCTTTGTAAATTGCCTAACGACGAGCCCACCATATAGCCCAAAGAGTGACTGCTAGGCGAACAAAAGCGGCATGAGATAATGTATCGATCATCGAAAATAACCATTGTTTCGCGCTAGGCTCCGTGGTTTCACATAAATGTTCCGCCAATTCTCCATCCACCAAGGCCCATATGCACCTTGACATCAAACACTCAAGCAAAGAATGCCTCCATGAGTTCTCTGCACCACACATGTGCTAGATGGTGCCATCTTCCTATGGGCTCGTACATCCTCTGTGGGCAATGAGTGTTTAGCAAGTCTCCATAGGAGCATCCGTATCTTTCCTGGAACTGGAGTTTTCCATGGCATTTTACATGAGTCCGCGTCTCGCTCATTGCTCGAGGAACCAGCAGCTCCATCAAGCCAGGCCTCCCTTCTGAATTTCTTGTCCAACAACATTCTGTAGGCTGATCTTACTGAAAAACAGCCATTTTTCTCAAAGAACCAGGACCATGTATCATGTATGTTTGTAGTACACAGAGGTATACTTAATATGGATGGAATATCAATTGGGAGGCAAATTTCCTCAAGTCTGTCCATGTCCCAAACCGCCGCTGCTTGATCAATAAGTTCGGAAACATTAGCCGGCGGATTGTTCTCACGGCTCCCGTATGGTCTCAACATCTCCTTCCTCGATATCCAGTTGTCTGACCAGATGTTGGTACTTTCTCCATTGTCAATTCTCCTTATTAGGCCCTCTTTCAGTATGTCACGACCTTCAATAATCGCACGTCAAATTTGGCTCGGATGACTACCCAACTTTGCATTAAGAATACAATCATTGGAAAAATAAACACTCTTGAGGATTCTTGCACTCAGCGAATCTGGGCATTGAAGAAGCCTCCATGCTTGCTTCGCTAGTAGTGCCAAGTTGAATAACTCAAAATCTTTAAAGCCCAAGCTACCCATACTTTTAGGTTGGGTCATTGATTCCAAGGACACCCAATTTGGTTTGCGACGTCCATCTTTGCTGCCCCACCAAAATTTACGGATTAACATATTCAAGTGCTCACACAATCCCCTAGGCAACTTAAAATAGGACATAGAAAAAACTGGTATTGCTTGGGCTATCGATTTGACCAACACTTCCTTGCCTGCCGATGATAAAGTTTTCTCAATCCATCCCTGAACTTTGCTCCATAAATAATCCTTTAAATATTTGAAAGCCCCATTCTTTGAAGCCCCCACTTATGTCGGCATACCAAGATATTTGGCACTCAATGCCTCACTTGGCACTTGCAGCAAGGTCTTTATCTCCTGTCTCACACTATCAGGACAACCCTTACTAAAAAATATTGAAGACTTCTCATTGTTTATCCCTTGCCCCGATGCTTGGCAATAAGTGTTCAACACCTGGTTTACCTCATTAGCCCCATTTGTGTTAGCCTTGAAGAACAACAGGATGTCATCAGCGGATAGTAAATGGTTTACTGGTGGAGCTGTAGTAGCAACCTATATCCCATTCAGATTGGAGGACTCATCAATAGATTTTAAAAGGCACTAAAGGCCCTCTGCTGCTATCAAGAATAAATATGGGGAAATTGGGTCCCCGTGACGTATTCCACATGAAGGTTGGAACTCTTGTAACTTCTTACCATTAAATAACACGGAAAATTTGACTGTCCTTACCAGGCCCATAACAATCTCAACCCACCTTTCTGTGAATCCTAGCTTCAACATTATTGCTTGGAGGTAATCCCATTCGACTCTATCATAGGCTTTCATCATATCAAGCTTCAGTGCATAGTACCTGTTTTCTAGCTGCTTTATTCCTCTTCATAAAATGTAAGCACTCATATGCAGTTATTATGTTGTCTGTGATAAGTCTGCCTGGGACAAAAGCAGATTGTTCCTCTGAGATGATGTCAGGTAGCACCACCTTCAATCTGTTGGATATAACCTTGGATGCAATTTTATATAAATCATTGCAGAGAGATATGGGCCTGAACTGCGTTAAAGACGATGGTTTTTTTAAGGAAATATGCCCTAGAGGCAATAATAAAGTTGTTATTTATATTTCCTTATATCATGATAAATGTTTGTTATTCATGCTAGAATTGTATTAACCGGAAACTTAGTACATGTGTGAATACATAGACAAATAGAGTGTCACTAGTATGCCTCTACTTGACTAGCTTGTTCATCAAAGATGGTTATGTTTCCTAGCCATAGACATGTGTTGTCATTTGATGAACGGGATCACATCATTAGGAGAATGATGTGATGGACAAGACCCATTCATTAGCTTAGCATTGTGATCATTACAGTTTTATTGCTACTACTTTCTTCATGACTTATACATGTTCCTCGGACTATGAGATTGTGCAACTCCCGAATATCCGGAGGAACACTTTGTGTGCAATCAAATGTCACAACGTAAATGGGTGATTATAAAGATGCTCTACAGGTGTTTCCGAAGGTGTTTGTTGGGTTCGCATGAATCAAGATTAGGATTTGTCACTCCGTGTATCGGAGAGGTATCTCTGGGCCCTCTCGGTAATGCACATCACTATAAGCCTTGCAAGCAATGTGACTAATGAGTTAGTTGCGGGATGATCCATTACGGAACGAGTAAAGAGACATGCCGGTAACGAGATTGAACTAGGTGTTGAGATACCGACGATCGAATCTCGGGCAAGTAACATACCGATGACAAAGGGAACAATGTATGTTGTTATGCGGTTTGACCGATAAAGATCTTTGTAGAATATGTAGGAACCAATATGAGCATCTAGGTTCTGCTATTTGTTATTGGCCGGAGATGAGTCTCGGTCATGTCTACATAGTTCTCGAACCCGTAGGGTCCGCACGCTTAACGTTCTGTGACGATTTGTATTATGAGTTATGTGATTTGATGACCGAAGTTTGTTCGGAGTCCCGGATGAGATCGGGGACATGACGAGGAGTCTCAAAATAGTCGAGACATAAAGATCGATATATTGGACGACTATATTCGGGCATCGGAAAGGTTCCGAGTGATTTGGGTATTTTTCGGAGTACCGGAGAGTTACGGGAATTCGTATTGGGCCTTAATGGGTCATACGGGAAAGGAGAGAAAGGCCTCAAAGGGTGGCCGCACCCCTCCCCATGGACTGGTCCGAATTGGACTAGGGAGGGGGGGCGCCTGTTGGGGATCGTTGCAGAAATTAAAAAAATTCTACGCATCACCAAGATCAATCTATGGAGTTTACTAGCAACGAGAGGGGAGTGCATCATCATACCTTTGAAGATCGCGATGCGGAAGCGTTGCAAGAACGCGGATGAGGGAGTCGTACTCGTAGCGATTCAGATCGCGGTGGATTCCGATCCTAGCGCCGAACAACGGCACCTCCGCGTTCAACACACGTGCAGCCCGGTGACGTCTCCCGCACCTTGATCCAGCAAGGAGGAGGGAGAGGTTGAGGAAGAGGGCTCCAATAGCAGCACGACGGCGTGGTGGTGATGGAGTAGTGGCAGTTCTCCGGCAGGGCTTCGCCAAGCTCATGCGGAGGAGGAGAGGTGTTGGGGAGGGGAGGGGCTGCGCCTTGGATGTGGTGCTGCAGCTCTCCCTCCACCCCTCTATTTATAGGGAGAAGGGGAAAGGGGGCCGGCCCCTCTAGATGAGATCTAGAGGGGGGGCGGCGGCCAAGGGGGAGGGGGCTTGCCCCCCAAGCAAGGGGGCGCCCCCTTTAGGGTTCCCCCCAACCCTAGGCGCATGGGCCCTAGGGGGGATGGCGCCCAGCCCACTTAGGGGCTGGTTCCCTTCCACATACAGCCCATAGGGCCCTCCGGGGCAGGTGGACCCTCCCGGTGGACCCCCGGAACCCCTTCGGTGGCCCTGGTACAATACCGGCATACCCCCGAACACTTCCAGTGACCGTATGATGACTTTCCATATATAAATCTTCACCTCCGGACCATTCCGGAACTCCTCGTGACGTCCGGGATCTCATTCGGGACTCTGAACAACATTCGGTAATCACATATAAATCTTCCTTATAACCCTAGCGTCATCGAACCTTAAGTGTGTAGACCCTACGGGTTCGGGAATCATGCAGACATGACCGAGACAGCTCTCTAGCCAATAACCAACAGCGGGATCTGGATACCCATGTTGGCTCCCACATGTTCCACGATGATCTCATCGGATGAACCACGATGTCAAGGATTCAAGCAATCCCGTATACAATTCCCTTTGCCAATCGGTACGTTACTTGACCGAGATTCGATCATCGGTATCCCAATACCTCGTTCAATCTCGTTACCGGCAAGTCACTTTACTCGTTCCATAATGCAAGATCCCGTGACTAACTACTCAGTCACATATTGAGCTCATTATGATGATGCATTACCGAGTGGGCCCAGAGATACCTCTCCGTCATACGGAGTGACAAATCCCAGTCTCCATCCGTGCCAACCCAACAGACACTTTCGGAGATACCTGTAGTGCACCTTCATAACCACCCAGTTACGTTGTGACGTTTGGTACACCCAAAGCATTCCTACAGTATCCGGGAGTTGCACGATCTCATGGTCTAAGGAAATGATTCTTGACATTAGAAAAGCTTTAGCAAACGAACTACACGATCTAGTGCTATGCTTAGGATTGGGTCTTGTTCATCACATCATTCTCCTAATGATGTGATCCCGTTATCAATGACATCCAATGTCCATGATCAGGAAACCGTAACCATCTATTGATCAACGAGCTAGTCAACTAGAGGCTCACTAGGGACATGTTATGGTCTATGTGTTCACACATGTATTATGATTTCCGGATAACACAATTATAGCATGAACAATAGACAATTATCATGAACAAGGAAATATAATAATAACCATTTTATTATTGCCTCTAGGGCATATTTCCAACAGTCTCCCACTTGCACTAGAGTCAATAATCTAGTTACATTGTGATGAATCGTACACCCATAGAGTTCTGGTGTTGATCATGTTTCGCCCGTGGAAGAGGTTTAGTCAACGGATCTGCGACATTCAAATCCGTATGCACTTTACAAATATCTATGTCTCCATTTTGAACATTTTCACGAATGGAGTTGAAGCGACGCTTGATGTGCCTGGTCTTCTTGTGAAACCTGGGCTCCTTGGCAAGGGCAATAGCTCCAGTGTTGTCACAGAAGAGAGTCATCGGCCCCGATGCATTGGGAATAACTCCTAGGTCGGCAATGAACTCCTTCATCCAGATTGCTTCATGTGCTGCCTCCGAGGCTGCCATGTACTCCGCTTCACATGTAGATCCCGCCACGACGCTTTGCTTGCAACTGCACCAGCTGACTGCCCCACCATTCAAAATATACACGTATCCGGTTTGTGACTTAGAGTCATCCAGATCTGTGTCGAAGCTAGCATCGACGTAACCCTTTACGACGAGCTCTTCGTCACCTCCATAAACGAGAAACATATCCTTAGTCCTTTTCAGGTACTTCAGGATGTTCTTGACCGCTGTCCAGTGTTCCATGCCGGGATTACTTTGGTACCTTCCTACCAAACTTACGGCAAGGTTTACATCAGGTCTGGTACACAGCATGGCATACATAATAGACCCTATGGCCGAGGCATAGGGGATGACACTCATCTTTTCTCTATCTTCTGCCGTGGTCGGGCATTGAGCCGTGCTCAATCTCACACCTTGCAATACAGGCAAGAACCCCTTCTTGGACTGATCCATATTGAACTTCTTCAATATCTTGTCAAGGTATGTGCTTTGTGAAAGACCTATGAGGCGTCTCGATCTATCTCTATAGATCTTGATGCCTAATATGTAAGCAGCTTCTCCAAGGTCCTTCATTGAAAAACACTTATTCAAGTAGGCCTTTATGCTTTCCAAGAATTCTATATCATTTCCCATCAATAGTATGTCATCAACATATAATATGAGAAATGCTACGGAGCTCCCACTCACTTTCTTGTAAACACAGGCTTCTCCATAAGTCTGTGTAAACCCAAACGCTTTGATCATCTCATCAAAGCGAATGTTCCAACTCCGAGATGCCTGCACCAGCCCATAGATTGAGCGCTGGAGCTTGCATACCTTGTCAGCATTCTTAGGATCGACAAAACCTTCCGGCTGCATCATATACAATTCTTCCTTAAGGAAGCCGTTAAGGAATGCCGTTTTGACGTCCATTTGCCATATTTCATAATCGTAGAATGCGGCAATTGCTAACATGATTCGGACGGACTTCAGCTTCGCTACGGGTGAGAAGGTCTCATCGTAGTCAACTCCTTGAACTTGTCGATAACCCTTAGCGACAAGTCGAGCTTTATAGATGGTAACATTTCCATCCGCGTCCGTCTTCTTCTTAAAGATCCATTTATTTTCTATCGCTCGCCGATCATCGGGCAAGTCTGTCAAAGTCCATACTTTGTTTTCATACATGGATCCTATCTCGGATTGCATGGCTTCAAGCCATTTGTTGGAATCTGGGCCCGCCATTGCTTCTTCATAGTTCGAAGGTTCACCGTTGTCCAACAACATGATTTCCAGGACAGGGTTGCCGTACCACTCTGGTGCGGAACGTGTCCTTGTGGACCTACGAAGTTCAGTGGTAACTTGATCATGATCGTCATCATTAACTTCCTCTCTAGTCGGTGCAGGCACCACAGAAACATTTTCTTGTGCTGCGCTACTTTCTGGTTCGAGAGGGGTCATCTCATCAAGTTCCACTTTCCTCCCACTTACTTCTTTCGAGAGAAACTCTTTCTCCAGAAAGGACCCGTTCTTGGCAACGAAGATCTTGCCTTCGGATCTGAGGTAGAAGGTATACCCAATGGTTTCCTTAGGGTATCCTATGAAGACGCATTTTTCCGACTTGGGTTCGAGCTTTTCAGGTTGAAGTTTCTTGACATAAGCATCGCATCCCCAAACTTTAAGAAACGACAGCTTAGGTTTCTTTCCAAACCATAATTCATACGGTGTCGTCTCAACGGATTTCGACGGAGCCCTATTTAAAGTGAATGCGGCAGTCTCTAAAGCATAACCCCAAAATGATAGCGGTAGATCGGTAAGAGACATCATAGATCGCACCATATCCAATAGAGTGCGATTACGACGTTCGGACACACCATTACGCTGAGGTGTTCCAGGCGGCGTGAGTTGTGAAACAATTCCACATTTCCTTAAGTGTGTGCCAAATTCGTGACTCAAATATTCCCCTCCACGATCTGATCGTAAGAACTTTATTTTCCTGTCACGTTGATTCTCAACCTCACTCTGAAATTCCTTGAACTTTTCAAAGGTCTCAGACTTGTGTTTCATTAAGTAGACATACCCATATCTACTTAAGTCATCAGTGAGGGTGAGAACATAACGATAGCCACCGCGAGCCTCAACGCTCATTGGACCGCACACATCAGTATGTATGATTTCCAATAAGTTGGTTGCTCGCTCCATTGTTCCGGAGAACGGAGTCTTGGTCATTTTGCCCATGAGGCATGGTTCGCACGTGTCAAATGATTCATAATCAAGAGACTCCAAAAGTCCATCTGCATGGAGTTTCTTCATGCGTTTGACACCAATGTGACCAAGGCGGCAGTGCCACAAGTATGTGGGACTATCATTATCAACCTTACATTTCTTGGCATTCACACTATGAATATGTGTAACATCACGTTCGAGATTCATTAAGAATAAACCATTGACCAGCGGGGCATGACCATAAAACATATCCCTCATATAAATAGAACAACCATTATTCTCGGATTTAAATGAGTAGCCATCTCGCATCAAACGAGATCCAGATACAATGTTCATGCTCAAAGCTGGCACTAAATAACAATTATTGAGGTTTAAAACTAATCCCGTAGGTAAATGTAGAGGTAGCGTGCCGACGGCGATCACATCGACCTTGGAACCATTCCCGACGCGCATCGTCACCTCGTCCTTCGCCAGTCTTCGCTTATTCCGCAGCTCCTGTTTTGAGTTACGAATATGAGCAACCGCACCGGTATCAAATACCCAGGAGCTACTACGAGTACTGGTAAGGTACACATCAATAACATGTATATCACATATACCTTTGTGTTGCCGGCCTTCTTGTCTGCTAAGTACTTGGGGCAGTTCCGCTTCCAGTGACCGTTTCCCTTGCAATAAAAGCACTCAGTCTCAGGCTTGGGTCCATTCTTTGTCTTCTTCCCGGCAGCTTGCTTACCGGGCGCGGCAACTCCCTTGCCGTCTTTCTTGAAGCTCTTTTACCCTTGCCTTTCTTGAACTTAGTGGTCTTATTCACCATCAACACTTGATGTTCCTTTTTGATCTCCACCTCCGCTGATTTCAGCATCGAATATACCTCAGGAATGGTTTTTCCATCCCCTGCATATTGAAGTTCATCACAAAGCTCTTGTAGCTAGGTGGAAGCGACTGAAGGATTCTGTCAACGACCGCGTCATCCGGGAGATTAACTCCCAGCTGAGACAAGCGGTTGTGCAACCCAGACATTTTGAGTATGTGTTCGCTGACGAAACTATTCTCCTCCATCTTACAACTGTAGAACTTGTCGGAGACTTCATATCTCTCGACCCGGGCATGAGCTTGGAAAACCATTTTCAGCTCTTGGAACATCTCATATGCTCCGTGCTGCTCGAAACGCTTTTGGAGCCCCGGTTCTAAGCTGTAAAGCATGCCGCACTGAACCAGGGAGTAATCATCAACACGTGTTTGCCAGGCGTTCATAACGTCTTGGTTTGCTGGGACGGGTGCTTCACCTAGCGGTGCTTCAAGGACATATGCTTTCTTGGCAGCTATGAGGATGATCCTCAAGTTCCGGACCCAGTCCGTATAGTTGCTACCATCGTCTTTCAGCTTGGTTTTCTCTAGGAACGCGTTGAAGTTGAGGTTGACATTAGCGTGGGCCATTTGATCTACAAGACATATTGTAAAGATTTTAGACTAAGTTCATGATAATTAAGTTCATCTAATCAAATTATTAATGAACTCCCACTCAGACAGACATCCCTCTAGTCATCTAAGTGATACATGATCCGAGTCAACTAGGCCGTGTTCGATCATCACATGAGACGGACTAGTCATCATCGGTGAACATCTTCATGTTGATCGTATCTGCTATACGACTCATGTTCGACCTTTCGGTCTCTTGTGTTCCGAGGCCATGTATGTACATGCTAGGCTCGTCAAGTCAACCTAAGTGTATTGCGTGTGTAAATCTGGCTTACACCCGTTGTATGCGAACGTTAGGACCTATCACACCCGATCATCACGTGGTGCTTCGGAACAACGAACTTTAGCAATGATGCACAGTTAGGGGGAACACAATTCTTGAAATTTTTAGTGAGAGATCATCTTATTTAGGCTACCGTTGTTCTAAGCAAATAAGATATAAAACATGATAAACATCACATGCAATCAAATAGTGACATGATATGGCCAATATCATTTTTGCTCCTTTTGATCTCCATCTTCGGGGCGCCATGATCATCATCATCACCGGCATGACACCATGATCTCCATCATCGTGTCTTCATGAAGTTGTCTCACCAACTATTACTTCTACTACTATGGCTAACGGTTAGCAATAAAGTAAATTAATTACATGACGTTTCAGTTGACACGCAGGTCATAAATAAATTAAGACAACTCCTATGGCTCCTGCCGGTTGTCATACTCATCGACATGCAAGTCGTGATTCCTATTACAAGAACATGATCAATCTCATACATCACATATATCATTCATCACATTCTTCTGGCCATATCACATCACATGACACATGCCGCAAAAACAAGTTAGACGTCCTCTAATTGTTGTTGCAAATTTTTACGTGGCTGCTATAGGTTTCTAGCAAGAACGTTTCTTACCTACGCCAAAACCACAACGTGATATGCCAATTTCTATTTACCCTTCATAAGGACCCTTTTCATCGAATCCGATCCGACTAAAGTGGGAGAGACAGACACCCGCTAGCCACCTTATGCAACTAGTGCATATCAGTCGGTGGAACCTGTCTCACGTAAGCGTACGTGTAAGGTCGGTCCGGGCCGCTTCATCCCACGATGTCGCCGAATCAAGATAAGACTAGTAACGGCAAGTAAATTGACAAAATCGACGCCCACAACAACTTGTGTTCTACTCGTGCATAGAAACTACGCATAGACCTAGCTCATGATGCCACTGTTGGGGATCGTTGCAGAAATTAAAAAAATTCTACGCATCACCAAGATCAATCTATGGAGTTTACTAGCAACGAGAGGGGAGTGCATCTTCATACCTTTGAAGATCGCGATGTGGAAGCGTTGCAAGAACGCAGATGAGGGAGTCGTACTCGTAGCGATTCAGATCGCGGTGGATTCCGATCCTAGCGCCGAACAACGGCACCTCCGCGTTCAACACACGTGCAGCCCGGTGACGTCTCCCGCACCTTGATCCAGCAAGGAGGAGGGAGAGGTTGAGGAAAAGGGCTCCAACAGAAGCACGACGGCGTGGTGGTGATGGAGTGGCAGTTCTCCGGCAGGAATTCGCCAAGCTCACACAGAGGAGGAGAGGTGTTGGGAAGGGGAGGGGTTGCGCCTTGGATGTGGTGCTGGAGCCCTCCCTCCACCCCTCTATTTATAGGGAGAAGGGGAAAGGGGGCCGGCCCCTCTAGATGAGATCTAGAGGGGTGGCGGCGGCCAAGGGGGAGGGGGCTTGCCCCCCAAGCAAGGGGGGCACCCCCTTTAGGGCTCGCCCCCCAACCCTAGGCGCATGGACCCTAGGGGGGATGGCGCCCAGCCCACTTAGGGGCTGGTTCCCTTCCACATACAGCCCATAGGGCCCTCCGGGGCAAGTGGACCCTCCCGGTGGACCCCCAGAACCCCTTCGGTGGCCCCGGTACAATACCGGCATACCCCCGAACACTTCCGGTGACCGTATGATGACTTCCCATATATAAATCTTCACCTCCGGACCATTCCGGAACTCCTCGTGACGTCCGGGATCTCATCCGGGACTCCGAACAACATTCGGTAATCACATACAAATCTTCCTTATAACCCTAGCATCATCGAACCTTAAGTGTGTAGACCCTACGGGTTCGGGAATCATGCAGACATGACCGAGACAGCTCTCTAGCCAATAACCAACAGCGGGATCTGGATACCCAGGTTGGCTCCCACATGTTCCACGATGATCTCATCGGATGAACCACGATGTCGAGGATTCAAGCAATCCCGTATACAATTCCCTTTGTCAATCGGTAGGTTACTTGCCCGAGATTCGATCGTCGGTATCCCAATACCTCGTTCAATCTCGTTACCGGCAAGTCACTTTACTCGTTCCGTAATGCATGATCCCGTGACTAACTACTCAGTCACATATTGAGCTCATTATGATGATGCATTACCGAGTGGGCCTAGAGATACCTCTCCGTCATACGGAGTGACAAATCCCAGTCTCGATCCGTGCCAACCCAACAGACACTTTCGGAGATACCTGTAGTGCACCTTTATAGCCACCCAGTTACGTTGTGACGTTTGGTACACCCAAAGCATTCCTACGGTATCCGGGAGTTGCACGATCTCATGGTCTAAGGAAATGATACTTGACATTAGAAAAGCTTTAGCAAACGAACTACATGATCTAGTGCTATGCTTCGGACTGGGTCTTGTCCATCACATCATTCTCCTAATGATGTGATCCCGTTATCAATGACATCCAATGTCCATGGTCAGGAAACCGTAACCATCTATTGATCAACAAGCTAGTCAACTAGAGGCTCACTAGGGACACGTTATGGTCTATGTGTTCACACATGTATTACGATTTCCGGATAACACTATTATAGCATGAACAATAGACAATTATCATGGACAAGGAAATATAATAATAACCATTTTATTATTGCCTCTAGGGCATATTTCCAACAGTCACCCACTTGCACTAGAGTCAATAATCTAGTTACATTGTGATGAATCTTACACCCATAGAGTTCTGGTGTTGATCATGTTTCGCCCGTGGAAGTGGTTTAGTCAACAGATTTGCGACATTCAAATCCGTATGCACTTTACAAATATCTATGTCTCCATTTTGAACATTTTCACGAATGGAGTTGAAGCGGCGCTTGATATGCCTAGTCTTCTTGTGAAACCTGGGCTCCTTGGCAAGGGCAATAGCTCCAGTGTTGTCACAGAAGAGAGTCATCGGCCCCGATGCATTGCGAATAACTCCTAGGTCGGCAATGAACTCCTTCATCCAGATTGCTTCATGTGCTGCCTCCGAGGCTGCCATGTACTCCGCTTCACATGTAGATCCCGCCACGATGCTTTGCTTGCAATTGCACCAGCTGACTGCCCCACCATTCAAAATATACACGTATCCGGTTTGTGACTTAGAATCATCCAGATCTGTGTTGAAGCTAGCATCGACGTAACCCTTTACGACGAGCTCTTCGTCACCTCCATAAACGAGAAACATATCCTTAGTCCTTTTCAGGTACTTCAGGATGTTCTTGACCGCTGTCCAGTGTTCCATGCCAGGATTACTTTGGTACCTTCCTACCAAACTTACGGCAAGGTTTACATCAGGTCTGGTACACAACATGGCGTACATAATAGACCCTATGGCCGAGGCATAGGGGATGACACTCATCTTTTCTCTATCTTCTACCGTGGTCGGGCATTGAGCCGTGCTCAATCTCACACCTTGCAATACAGGCAAGAACCCCTTCTTGGACTGATCCATATTGAACTTCTTCAATATCTTGTCAAGGTATGTGCTTTGTGAAAGACCTATGAGGCGTCTCGATCTATCTCTATAGATCTTGCTGCCTGATATGTAAGCAGCTTCTCCAAGGTCCTTCATTGAAAAACACTTATTCAAGTAGGCCTTTATGCCTTCCAAGAATTCTATATCATTTCCCATCAATAGTATGTCATCAACATATAATATGAGAAATGCTACGGAGCTCCCACTCACTTTGACGTCCATTTGCCATATTTCATAATCGTAGAATGCGGCAGTTGCTAACATGATTCGGACGGACTTCAGCTTCGCTACGGGTGAGAAGGTCTCATCGTAGTCAACTCCTTGAACTTGTCGATAACCCTTAGCGACAAGTCGTGCTTTATAGATGGTAAGATTTCCATCCGCGTCCGTCTTCTTCTTAAAGATCCATTTATTTTCTATCGCTCGCCGATCATTGGGGAAGTCTGTCAAAGTCCATACTTTGTTTTCATACATGGATCCTATCTCGGATTGCATGGCTTCAAGCCATTTGTTGGAATCTGGGCCCGCCATTGCTTCTTCATAGTTCGAAGGTTCACCGTTGTCCAATAACATGACTTCTAGGACAGGGTTGCCGTACCACTCTGGTGCGGAACGTGTCCTTGTGGACCTACGAAGTTCAGTGGTAACTTGATCATGGTCGTCATCATTAATTTCCTCTCTAGTCGGTGCAGGCACCACAGAAACATTTTCTTGTGCTGCGCTACTTTCTGGTTCGAGAGGGGTCATCTCATCAAGTTCCACTTTCCTCCCACTTACTTCTTTCGAGAGAAACTCTTTCTCCAGAAAGGACCCGTTCTGGGCAACGAAGATCTTGCCTTTGGATCTGAGGTAGAAGGTATACCCAATGGTTTCCTTAGGGTATCCTATGAAGACACATTTTTTCGACTTGGGTTCGAGCTTTTCAGGTTGAAGTTTCTTGACATAAGCATCGCATCCCCAAACTTTAAGAAACGACAGCTTAGGTTTCTTTCCAAACCATAATCTTTATATACGTGGCCAGGGGGCACCCCATAGACACAGAAGTTGATCACTGATCTTTTAGCCGTGTGCGGTGCCCCCCTCCACCATAATCCACCTCGGTCATATCGTAGTGGTGCTTAGGCGAAGCCCTGCGTCGGTAGCATCATCATCACCGTCATCACGCCGTCGTGCTGACGGAACTCTCCCTTGAAGCTCTGCTGGATCGTGAGTTCGTGGGACGTCACCGAGCTGAACGTGTGCTGAACTCGGAGGTGCCGTGCGTTCGGTACTTGGATCGGTTGGATCGTGAAGACGTACGACTACATCAACTGCGTTGTCATAACGCTTCCGCTTACGGTCTACGAGGGTACGTGGACGACACTCTCCCCTCTCGTTGCTATGCATCACCATGATCTTGCGTGTGCATAGCAATTTTTTTAAAATTACTACCACTAGTAGAAAAAGGGTCAAATGTCAAGCACATTAGTGCCGGTTTGCTTTTGAGCCGGCACTAATGTGTGCATTAGTGCCGGTTCCAACGGCTAGCCAGCCGCTTTCATTAGTACCGGTTCGTGGCCGACCTTTAGCACCGGTTCGTGCCACGGACCGGTACTAAAGTGAGTGGTGGCAGGATGTTGTCACTCCGGGGCCCCTCCAGCACCTTTAGTACTGGTTCATGGCATGAACCGGTGCTAAAGGTCGCCTACATAAACCCTTCATCCACGCGAGCTCGCTCTGTTCTTCCCCTTTCCCCTCTCCTGTCTGTTCTTCCCCTCTTCCTCTCGAGCTCATCACACATTTTGCCCAAAATTTGTCAAGATTTGAAGGCCCCCATCCATTCAAATGATCACAAAGGTTAGCAACTTTGTCCTTTCATCTCTCATTGCTAGATTAGCTCTTGCAATGCTTTGTATAGTGATTAACTTATGAGTTTAGTAATTTGGTAGAAAATATATGTGCTAGTATTTGATTTATATGCAATTTGTGGTCAAAACTAACACTTAGTTTGCATATGTAGGTGTGGTTTACTTAGTGCCTTCTAAATCTCCGTCGTAACCACAGTCGATCGCCCGCACCGTTCCGTCGCCGGCACCACCTTGTGGTGAGCCTCTTGTTCATGAATGTTTTACATTACCAAATTGATGTTTGTGTGATTTGGATATATAGTTACTCGTATAATTATCTTACCCGTACGTTGTTTGTTATACATAGTGCCATGGTTTTGATATCCGTCCCCGTCGGCCCTCGTCCTTGTTATGATTCGGATGTGGTATATTCTCTTTTAAAACTAGTTGTTGCATTTCGTGTTTATGACAAATTATGCCCATCAAGTTGACATAGATATTTTTGTCTAGGAGGTTTGTGAACCGGAAATTCCAACCGACCCTATTGTCGAGAGGTTAAATTTAGTTGAAAGAGAAAACGAGTATTTGAAAGAAAAATTGAAAAGAATTGAGGGGGAGAAGATGGAATTGGAGTTGCATGTTGCCGATGTCGTCGATGATCACAAGATCAAGATGGAGAAAATGCGCTTGAAGATTAGAAAGATTAGAAAATATGCCATTGATAGTGAGGCTTGGTATCATTATGCTGTTGGATCAATTGTTACCTTAGTTGCGATCTTGATCGCATTTGTTGTTGCATTTAAATTCTTTAGTTAGAGAGTTATTTGTTTGTTGCATTTAAGTCTTGTATGAACTTGTATTAATTTGGTCTATTCGGTGTTGTGTAATGAAGATGAGCCGACAATGGATGTACGATGACCGATGATCTCCCGAGTTCATTAATGGCGTGCAAACTTTTCTGCTTGTGGCTGAGGCAAACAAGCGGGCGGATAGTTTTATGCTTTGTCCATGTTTAGTCTGTAAGAATGATCACAATTACTCTACGTCAAGAACCATTCACGTCCACCTGTTTAAGTCCGGTTTCATGCCCCACTATAATGTTTGGACCAAGCACGGAGAAAGAGGGGTTATGATGGAAGACAATGAAGAAGAAGAGGACGACGACTGCTATCCTGGCCATGGGTTCCCTGAATATGATGATACATCAATGGGGGAAGAAGCTGAGCTGGCAATGCGGGAAGAAGCTGAAGAAGAGGCATCAGATGAGCCCGCTGATGATCTAGGTCGGGCCATTGCCGATGCAAAGAGAAACTGCGCAAGTGATTTGGAGAAGAAGAAGTTGCAGCGCATGTTAGAGGATCACAAGAAATTGTTGTACCCGAATTGCGAAGCTGACAAGAAAAAGTTGGGCACCACACTGGAATTGCTGCAATGGAAGGCAGAGAATGGTGTATCTGACAAGGGATTTGGAAAGTTGTTGGTAATGATAAAGAATATGCTTCCAAAGGACAGCAAATTGCCCGAGAGTACGTACGAAGCAAACAAGGCTGTGTGCCCTCTAGGGTTAGAGGTGCAGAAGATACATGCATGCCCTAATGACTGCATCCTCTACCGCGGTGAGTACGAGGATTTGAACGCTTGCCTGGTATGCGGTGCATTGCGCTATAAGATCAGGCGCGATGACCCTGGTGATGTCGAGGGCGAGCGCCCCAGGAAGAAGATTCCTGCCAAGGTGATGTGGTATGCTCCTATAATACCACGGTTGAAACGTTTGTTCCAAAACAAAGAGCATGCCAAGGCGATGCGATGGCACATAGAAGACCGTAAGAAAGACGGAAAGTTGAGAGTACCCGCTGACGGGTCGCAGTGGAGAAAAATTGAGAGAAAGTACGGGAAGGAGTTTGCAGATGACGCAAGGAACGTATGGTTTGGTCTAAGCGCAGATGGCATTAATCCTTTTGGGGAGCAGAGCAGCAACCATAGCACCTGGCCTGTGACTCTATGTTTGTATAACCTTCCTCCTTGGTTGTGCATGAAGCGGAAGTTCATTATGATGCCAGTGCTCATCCAAGGCCCTAAGCAACCCGGCAACGACATTGATGTGCACCTAAGGCCATTAGTTGAAGAACTCTTACAGCTGTGGAATGGAACAGGTGTACGTGCGTGGGATGAGCACATGGGGGAAGAATTTGACCTAAAGGCCTTGCTGTTCGTGACCATCAATGATTGGCCTGCTCTCAGTAACCTTTCAGGACAGACAAACAAGGGATACCACGCATGCACGCACTGTTTGGATGATACCGACAGTATATATTTGGACAATTGTAGGAAGAATGTGTACCTGGGACATCGTCGATTTCTTCCGAGCAGGCATCCCGTAAGAAAGAAAGGAAAGCATTTCAAAGGTGAGGCGGATCACCGGACGAAGCCTCGCCACCGTACTGGTGCTGATGTACATGATATGGTCAAGGATTTGAAGGTAGTCTTTGGAAAGGGTCCTGGCGGACAACCTGTTCCGAATGACGCTGACGGACGCGCACCCATGAGGAAGAAGAAATCTATATTTTGGGACCTGCCCTATTGGAAAGATCTAGAGGTCCGCTCTGCAATCGACGTGATGCACGTGACGAAGAATCTTTGCGTGACCCTACTTGGCTTCTTGGGCGTGTATGGGAAGACAAAAGATACACCTGAGGCACGGGAGGACCAGCAACGTATGCATGGAAAAGACGTCATACATCAAGGTCATGCCAGCTACGCTCTTACCAAAGAAGAGAAGGAAATCTTCTTTGAATGCCTGCTCAGTATTAAGGTACCGTCCGGCTTCTCGTCGAATATAAAGGGAATAATAAACATGGCAGAGAAAAAGTTCCAGAACCTAAAGTCTCATGACTGCCACGTGATTATGACGCAACTGCTTCCAGTTGCATTGAGGGGGCTTCTACCGGATAACGTTCGATTAGCCATTGTGAAGCTATGTGCATTCCTCAATGCAATCTCTCAGAAGGTAATCGATCTAGAAATCATACCAAGGTTAGAGAATGATTTGGTGCAATGTCTTGTCAATTTCGAGTTGGTGTTCCCACCATCCTTCTTCAACATCATGACGCACGTCCTAGTTCACCTATGCGAAGAGATTAACGTTTTGGGTCCTGTATTTCTACACAATATGTTCCCCTTTGAGAGGTTCATGGGAGTCTTAAAGAAATATGTTCATAACCGTGCTAGGCCAGAAGGAAGCATCTCCAAGGGCCATGAAAATGAGGAGGTCATTGAGTTTTGTATTGACTTTATTCCTGACCTTAAGCCGATTGGTGTTCCTGAATCGCGGCATAAGGGCAGACTGGATGGAAAAGGCACGCTAGGAGGGAATCAAAAAATATGTATGGATGGACATTCTCTCACTGAAGCACACTACACAGTTATACAAAATTCCGCCTTGGTGGCTCCGTATATGGACGAACACAAGAATTTTCTACGCTCCAAACACCCGGAGCGGTCTGATGACTGGATTACACCTGAACAAACCAGGAGTTTCGCCGGCTGGTTGCAGACACGTACCATGCATGACGCCTCTATTGAAGATGACCTGTACTCGCTGTCCCAGTTACCATCTTCGAATATAATGACTTTCAAAGGGTACGAGATAAATGGTAATACATTTTACATGATCGCCCAAGATAAGAAACCAAAACAGTGGTGTCCGCTTTGATGCAACAACCAAGATGGGAAAGGAAACATATTATGGTTACATAGAGGAGATATGGGAACTTGACTATGGACGTGGTTTGAAGGTCCCTTTGTTTCGGTGCAAATGGGTCAATATGACACGATATGGGGTAACGGAAGACCCGCAGTATGGAATGACAACAGTGGATCTCAACAATCTTGCGTATGCAGACGAACCATTCGTCCTAGCTAATGATGTGGCACAGGTTTTCTATGTGAAGGATATGTCTACCAAGCCGAGAAAAAGAAAAGATAAGAAAGCGAATGCATCATACGATGAGCCAAAGCGCCACATAGTTCTTTCTGGGAAGAGAAACATCGTGGGAGTGGATGACAAGACAAACATGTCAGAAGATTATGAAAAGTTTGATGAAATTGCTCCATTCACAGTGAATATTGACCCGAGCATCTAGTTAAATGATGAAGATTTTCCATGGCTACGGCGCAAAGGGACACACGCGAAGAAAAAGTTTCACACCCAAAGATCTGCGAAGTGATCGGCTTCACTATCATCACTTTCTTCTGTGTTTCACACCCAGTAGGGAATCTCTGTAATAGTTAGGGTAGTTATGTGTTTTGGCATTTGAAACGCGAAGAAATTTTATGTGCAAACAAATTCTTTCATGCATTTACTGATTTTTTCAGCTAAATGACCTTGAAATTGAAAAGCATTTCAAATGAACTCAGAAAAGGTTGAAAGTTGGCATGGTATCATAATTTCACCCACATAGCATGTGCAAAAAAGTAGAGAGGGTTACCGCAAAAACTGGATGCACTTCGTGTACAAAATGGACAATCTCTTTCGAAGTATCAGGGTTTCGGACGAAAACTCATCCGTTACAAAGGCATTTCATTTTTTAAATAACCTAAGCATTACCAAATTGAATATAATGATAAAACACACTAATATTAAACATAAAAAAAAAGAATCACTGAAAAATCTATTTTTAAAGTTAAGTTATTCACAAACTAGTGATTCATTCAAATTTCAAATAATTCAAAATGTAAACTATTCAAATTTGTAAACTACCGGCACTAATAGAAAGTTTGTAATTTTTTGTACCTAAAGCAAAAATATTCACAAAGAAACTCTAAATACAGCAAAAAACAACTCAAAAATAAATAAAACAAAAATAAAGAAAGCAAAAAAAATAAGAAAATAAAAAAGCCCGCCTACTGGGCCAAAGCAGCCTGCATACGACTAGAAACCCAACCTGTTGTTGGGCCAGGATGCAGGCCCGCAAAGGCCCAATAGGCCCACAGGGCAGCACAAAATAGGTAGGCCCAGAAGGCCTACAATAGAGAGGAGCTCGAGACAGCTGCCGCGACGGGGCTTATAAGCAGGTGCGGGCGCCCTTCGGCTAGCGAGGTGGGACTAAACCTGCCCGCACCGCACCTGCGCCACTGCACCCCTTTAGTACCGGGTCGTGGCTCCAACCGGTACTAAAGGGGGGTCTTTAGTACCGGTTGGTGCCACCACTCGGTACTAAAGGTGTGCGCTTCCCGCCGCTTGGGCTGGCCAAATGTGACCTTTAGTACCGGTTGATGGCTCCAACCGGTACTAAAGGCCCATCCTATATAAGCAGGACTTACAAATTTCGTCAGTTTTCATCTGCTTCTTCTCCTCTGCCCCATCGCCCGCCGCCCCCGTCGCTGCCCCCGTCGACGCCCCCGTCGCCACCCCTCGTCGACGCCCCCGTCGCTGCCCTCGTCGCCACCCCTCGTCGACGCCCCCGTCGCCGCCCCCGTCGCTGCCCCCGTCGACGCCCCCGTCGCCACCCCTCGTCGACGCCCCCGTCGCTGCCCCCGTCGCCACCCCTCGTCGACGCCCCCGTCGCCGCCCCGTCCCTGTTGTCGCCGCCCCGGCCGTCCCCGTCCCCGTCGCCGCCGCCCCGTCCCCGTCCCCATCGTCACCATCCGCGTCATCGCCGCTCGTCGCCGTCCCCGTCGCCGCCCCCCGTCGCCTCGCCTCGCCGGTGAGCGCCTGCCCCGGCCGCCATGTCCACACACAAATTAGTTATAGAAATGTTAGAAATTTTTCTGTTTTTTAGTTATAGAAATATTATAGAAATGTTAGGATTCTGTTTTTTAGTAATAGAAATATTTATAGAAATGTTAGAAATTTTTCTGTTTTTTAGTTATAGAAATATTAAAAATGTTATAGAAATGTTAGTTATATAGAAATGTTATAAATTTTTCTGTTTTTAAGTTATAGAAATATTTATAGAAATGTTAGCAATTTTTCTATTTTTTAGTTATAGAAATATTAGAAATGTTATAGAAATGTTAGTTATATATATAGAAATGTTAGAAATTTTAGAATTAGTTTTAGTTAGATGAATTAGATTAATGTCAAATTGTTAGAATTTGCATATAGAATTTTAGTTATCACAATCCAATAATTTAAAAAATGTTACTTTTTGCGGGCATATAGTATTTGTTCTCGACGATGCCCGGCCCGCATCCTCGCCGTCGACCCGTTCGCGACGACGTCCGGCTGACCCATGTCCGGGATTGGGCTCCGCCGGGCTGGCACTGGGAGGTGCTACCTGGAGGGGCGCGCCGCTTGGTGAGGAACCCGGCCTCGGGTCCCGTCGTCGACCCTGATCTCCTTTGGTGGCGTTCGCGTGGGCCACATTCGGTGCAGAGGGAGCCGGCCCCGCCGGAGGTGGTGCGTCGTCGTGTCAGGGAGGAGGACGAGCACGTCCATCGCTACATGGCTGCTATGGACGTCAGGTTCTCCAATACCTGGCAGGTTCTTTGGGCAGATGACCGGAGATATGATCCTGTGATGGTTCCTTGTCTTTGGGTGTCCACCGCCCGCGCCCCAGGAACCGCGAGTGGCCTAGATTCTTCTATAGTATTCGATCTTTATTAGCTACCTAGCCAGTGATGTATTCAAGATTATATATTATTCGAGACGATGTATTCGAGATTATATATTATTCGAGACGATGCATATTATGTACTATATGATTCAGTTTTTCCTTATTGATTGCATCCATGCATTGTAATTTGAATACTAAATTGTTTTATATTTCTTCTGTATTAGTTAAATAAAAGCTATGGCGGACAATACCGGCAGAGAGGGAGAAGAGGCCCTGTTCGAGATCATACGCATCCCTAGCAGGCCAGATGATCTGAATGAAGCAAATGACGACTCCCAATATCTGAACAATACCGGGGAGGGTGATGATAAGATATTCGATCTCGACGACCGAGCTGATGAAGTCATGAACTATGATTATGATTATGATGACGCAGACAGTGATTATGATGACGAATACAATGTTGATCTTGAAATAACAACCGGCGAGGTATATTTATATAAGCAGGCATCTAGTGATCATCACATGTTTTTTTATTTGAAGATATATTAACGAATCGATCTTTCTTCTTTCAGCCCTCCGGATCGAGCAAATCTGCTTCTACAGACAGCAGGACAAAGCACGGCCCGGGCAAAAAGTTGAAGGAGGATGTAAAGTACAACATCGATTCCATCAAAGCTAGTGGCGAACCCCTCACGCCTAAGAACATTGCGAACAAGTTCGTTCGTCAGTGCAAAGTTCTTGTGAAGGACCAACTCCCTATCTCCATTCAAGAATGGAAAGAGCCAAAAACTAAACGCCCAGATGTTACTTGGGTCGACGACAGAGCAAAACAAAAGCTTTGGGAATCTCTGATGGAACATTTCACCCTACCAGATTATTTCACTGATGCAGATGTGCAGAAAGTCAAGGACGCTGCTCTTAAGAAGATGGCAATTGCATTCAACACCCATAAGAAAACTGTATGGGCCAACTACCTCGCTGCAGAAAGGAAGACTCCAGAATTCAAGGGAACACTGGAGAAGCAAAGAGAACACTGGCCTGCTTTCGTGAAATTCAAGGAATCAGAATTATCTAAGGAACGGTCGAGAAAAAACAAGGCCAATGCCGCAAAAAAGACGCAGTTCCATAGGCTGGGTCCAGGTGGCTACGCGGTGGCAATGCCTAAGTGGGATAAGTCTGAGCAAGAGATGGAGGATGCAGGGGTCACTCCGGTTACTAGGAGCTGGCCCCCCAGGTGCAGAACTTGGTTCTATGCGCATGGGGGCGTTGGACCCGAAGACAGGCCTGGTTTCTAAGAAGGCAAGTCTAAAAGGAGCAGAACAAAAGTTACTTGACGCAATAGAAGATGCTCGAAGGGGGTGTTCACGCCCAACAGAGAGAACGACGAGCTTACGCGCGCCCTGGGAAATCCTAAACATCCGGGAAGAACACGAGGCAAGGGCGTTATTCCCTGGTATGAGGGCTTTTCAGAATGGAACGACGACTACAGGACCCGTGCAAGAAAGAAGATGGAGGAGGAGAAGAAGAGGAAGCTGGAGGAGAAGCAGAGGAAGCAGGACGCGGAACGCCTTCAAGGCCTAGAAGCAAGGCACGCGGACTTGGCACTCAAATTCCAGCAGCAGCAGCAGCAGCAGATCGACTCACTTAGCCAGGAAAGGGGGTCTTAGCAGCGGCTGCAGCAAGCGGATGATCATACAACATTGGATAGCACCGTCCCATCCATGCCGAGAAGCAGCGTTGGTTCCGCCCCGGGCGACGCACTGCTGGATACATACCCTGTGGATGACATCATAGAGAACACTAACTGTGAGCTACACTTCAAAATGAAGAACATATCCATGAAGGTGGCGGACGCCGTTGCTTTTACAATTACCCCCGAAGCAACCTTCCATTGCGCCCCGATTCCAGAGGGCTATGCTCGTGTCTTGGTTGATGAGGTGGTGGACCCATATTCGGGGCTAGATCTTGACATTCCTGGAGGTGACGACGAGCACACATTGGGAGAGGCCATACATCGTATCATCCTATGGAGAAAGGATTGCATCATCTTTCGAAGTCCACCGACACCGCGTCTGCCGACTCCTCCTCGAAGTCCGCCACCGTGTCAGCAGACTCCCGCTCCTCCAAGTCCACGAACGCGTGAGCAGACTCCTGCTTCAAGTCCGGCACAGCGTCAGGCCACTCCTCCTGTTTCAAGTCTGACACCGTGTCAGGCCACACCTCCTGCTTCAAGTCCGGCACAACGTCAGGCCACACCTCCTGCTTCAAGTCCGACACCGTGTCAGGACACACCTCCTGCTTCAAGTCCGGCACAGCGTCAGGCCACTCCTCCTGCTCCAACTAAGCCACGTCAGCCGTCTCCGCCGCCTAAGCAATCGCAGAAGAGACACGACGCAGCTATGGTGCGTAGCGGTACGAGTCAAGGTAGTACAGAAAGTACAGGCGGAGACAAGCGATATAAATATGGTCCAAGCAGCCTCGCTCCTCTTCCTCAGAGGCCTTACGACATGACCGAGGAGCAGAATGATGCAATAGTGCGGGCCGAAGTGGACGCTCATTTTCGACCGAAACCGGCAACGCCGCTGAGGGAGAAAGTGCCTGAGGAAAAGATTGACCACTTCATTTGTATGGCTAGACCACCAGCTCCCAAGCCTGTTGACTCAGACTATGAGCGCCAAATCAGGAAGGCACATCGAGCACGACTACAGAAAGAAGCGACCTCGAGCTCGAGCCAACAAGCAGCTGTCAAAAAATGCAGGAAAACCGTTCCCCAGCTGGGAGAACAGGCGGCGCAATCAACCCCCCGCTTGTTGTGCCAACAACACATGAGAGTACGCGCGCCCAATATTATTGTGGGCAAACCGTTTACGTTCCCGAGCTAGGCGATGTGGTAATAACCGAGGAGCATATAATGCAGGCTGAAATGCTCAACATCACTGTTGGACAACTCCTCGATATCGAGCCCATGTCTCCGCTTAGAGAGGAGGAAATAAAACGGAAATATGTCCGGGGCCAACCTTTGGTCGAGCCGAGGAGGTCAAGAACCTCCCAACGAGAATGTATGAATTGCATGATTGGTACATGAAAATTACCAAGATTTCCAATCGAGAGTCCCTCATGGTGCAAGTCGAGGAAGATCATTACTTCAATAAGAAAGCCCTGTCCGTTGAGTATTCAGAACTATTTCAGTTATTCAATCAAGATGCACTCGACAAATCTATCGTCAGTTGCTATTGTCTGTAAGTGATTTCTTTCTGTAATTTAAGTCTCAAGCTAGCTCTAGTGCTCATTGATTGATCATTAATTTCCTGCAATTATATATCCTCACTATATTTTTTTTTCTGTGGTATTATGCAGGATGAAGATGTATGAAATGAAAAAAGCTGGACGCTATGGCATTGGATTCATTGACCCAAATACCGTTAATGAATACACATGAAAATTGGAATGGTGTAGACAAGATGTAGAGAAAAACATGGTAGAGTTCTTGAAGCGCCTCAATAGCAATGAAGATATACTACTTCCTTACAACTTCGAGTGAGTCACACTGTCTTGTACTACAAATTCTGTTTTTGCTTACTAGCTAGATGTTAATAAGTGTATAGGGTTTAGGGTTATAGTTGATTAGTGTTATGCACATGCCCACTTAATTTATACATGCAAACGTATGCGCATGCAGCTTCCACTGGATCTTGTTAGACGTTAAAGTTGACGAAGAAAAAGTTGAAGTACTGGACTCACTACTTAAAAAAGATAGTGACTACAGCATCGTGAAGGGGATAGTCGACAGGTTATTTCAATCATTATTAACTATATCTCGGCCTATTTAGTTCTTCATTTCCTGATATGAACTATTTTTAATAACCCCTTTATTAATTTTCTTTGCCGGCGGGCAGGGCTTGGGCAAAGTACATCAAGGTGACTCCAGGAAAATGGCGACAAAAGCTATGTTGGTATCGACCCAAGGTAAGTAATTAAGTAGTACCAGCTAGCTAGCTACCATCTTTTTAATTCTTGTTTCAATACCATTAATTAATTAACATGCTTGACTAATAATTATCTGATTAAATTCTATTCTCGTAAAGGCCCTGAAGCAGGCGCCGGGGACTGAAGTGTGTGCATACTACGTTTGCGAGAACATTCGCATGATGGCCGAAAGGAGCAGATCTGATAGACAGGATTGGGTACGTTTGCCAGAACACTATTCACAAATCTTACATGATTATCGATATCTTGTCACACAACTAATACACACGCATATTGATCACCTTCTTAACAGTTCAAAGAGGTGCGGGACCAGCTCCTACCAACAGAGCGCATACGAGCACTTCAAGAGGAAATAGCGGGATTTTTGCTCGACCAGGTCATAGATCCCAAAGGAGAATACTATTACCCGCTACCGCCCCCATGAACCACTTGTCATCGTGCTCCGAAGGCACCAAAGCAACATGTAGGAGAAATTGTATATATATACATGTGTATGTGTGAATAATTAATGATGGTTGTGAGACATTCAATTATATATATATATATATGATCGGTTATCCGAGAAAATCTATTTATATACATGCATAACGTGTACAATATGTAGTATCGTAAAATACCAGCAAACAAAAAAGAATTAAATGGAAAACACAAAATTAATGGAAAAATAAAAATTAAAACCAAAACCCCCCCCAAACATTTAGTACCGGTTGGTGCTACCAACCGGTACTAATGGTCTACCAGCACCCGGGCCTGGCTCGTGCCACGTGGTGGCACTTTAGCGCCGGTTCGTGCCGAACCGGTAGTAAAGGGGGGGGGGGGGGCTTTAGTCTCCACTCTTTAGTGCCGGTTGCAGAACCGGCACTAAAGGCCCTTATGAACCGGCGCTAAAGCCCGATTCTGTACTAGTGTACGTTACCCAACATTTTTACCTTTGGGATTAGCACCAAAAGCATTTCATTTATACACTCTGCCGACTCAGTGCCATTAATTATGCGAAGGTCCACAGCTGTAACCTCCTACCCACAGACGTCCTAGTGACGTTGAAAGAAATGGGCCGAGAATCCATCAGGTCCCGGTGCCTTAGTCGGGAACATCTGAAACAGAGCAACCTTTACCTCTTCATGCGAATAGGGAGCGTTCAAAATATCATTTATCGCCGGTGTTACTTTGGCTGGGACAGTTTGGAGTACCTGATCAATGTTATCAACGCCCTCTGATGTATAAAGGTTGTTGTAGAAGTTTGTCGCTAGCCCCTGCATGTCACCTATATCATCTGTAGAAGTTTGTCGCTAGCCCCTTCATTTGCCAGGAGAGACCTGGGTGAGCACCTCTCTAGAGCGTCACAAGCCCACAACTTTGTTGTCGCCATTCTTCGACCGTAGATCACGTATATCCTATTTGGCGTGTAGGTCGCCAAATAGCGACCTAGCAAGGACCCCTTCACTATGCAAGTACTCTGTATGGGCCGGCCCATGCGTGCACCTTCCCTGAATCGCTTTTTTTCATTTGATTTTTTCTTTTATTTCACTTATTATTATTATTTTCTGCTTTTCAATTTTCATTTTATTTTATTTTTTCATTCTTGATTTTCTTTTTCCTGTTTCATGTTTTTTTTTATATTTGATTTTTTCCTTTATTTCCCATTTTCTTTCGTTTTTATTTTCCCTATTTCCTTTCTCATTTTGAATTATCTTTTAAATTCGTGAATATTTTTTTGAAACGATGAACATTTTCTAAAATCATGAACATTTTTATGAATTCATGAACACTTTTTTGAAACCATGCAGATTTTTCTGAAATTCTAAACAATTTTTGAATTCACAAACAATTTCTGAAGAATTTTTCAAATTAACAAACATTATTTGATCTCAAATATTTTTTATGAAGCTGTGAACATTTTCTGAATACATGAACATTCTATAAACTGAGAATATTTTTTGAAGTCATGAACATTTTTGAATTCACTAACTTTTCATGAATTCATTAACATTTTTGAACCAGTGAACATTTTTGAATCTACGAACTTTTTTAATTTATAAGAATTGTTGGTATTTTTAATACATGAATAGGTTTTAAGCTGAACATTTTTTAAGTCATGAATATTTTTTATATACAAACATTTTTAATAAACACATGAACATTTTTTAAATTTGTAAACATTTTTTTCATATACAAACATGTTTAAAAATCATGACTATTTTTGTTTTCAAAATTGTGAAACTTTTCAAATTCATAAACTTTATGAAATCATAAACATTTTTTAATATATGAATGTTTTTTAAAATCACAACTATTTTTTGAGTCCGTGAATATATTATGATTTCTTTAACATTTTTTTGGAAATCTGAAACATTTTTGAAATCTCAAATTACTTTAATGAAGAATAAAACCAAATCAGAACAGAACAGAAAAGAGAAAAACAAAAATACAAGGGGTGAACCGCCCCCGCACATGGGCCGGCCCAAAAGGCGCACGAGGCGAAGGGAGGGTGCGCGTTAGCTCCTTCGCCAGCACGCACCGCGCTAAATAGGAGGTCCCGAGGACCCCATATATCTTCAAGGTAGATAACAATTAGAGGCGATTAATCGGGCAGGGGCGATGGATGGACTGTAAAAAAAAAACTTCATTTGATGTACATCACTACTCAGTGCATTTCTACAGGTGGAGTGAAGCAAAATGCAAAAGGATTTGTGCTAAGAAATAAAACAATGTATGGTCATCAAAGAGGCTCATTGGCCAGCCAGCGTTCGGCCATCGCAAAGCATTCTTCGGGCCTGTACTCTGGAGCAATATGGCCACCACCCTACACAAACAAGTGACCAGGAGCTCTATTAGATATATCTATCACATAACAGTTCTATCATCCAATCCAATCCATGGACAACATGGTATAAAGAGGAAAACAAGACTCCACGCAAAAAAAGAAGAAGAGGAAAACAAGACCACCTTTACTGTTGCAAATGTCAAATTGTTCGCGTATCCCATGGTAAATCTGCACACACACAAAAAGTAGCATTTCTCATCAGAAAAGATAGAGGAATATGCTACAGCATGCTTATTCATAAAGTGTTTGTTCTCCTTATGAATAAATGCGAAGAAAAGGAGTCAGATGACTTGACCCCGCGGCTTGGCCGTCGAGATGCCATGCCCTCCAGTCACTGACTATGGGGAAGTTCAAAGATCTTATCCACGCTTGCGTGCTGAGCTGAGGCACCTGGAGATCATGGTCTCCACTGCGGTCGTGCACACAGAAGGTTTCAATAAGAAGTTCTGGAAGAAGATTAGCTGCGATTATGAGTAAGAAAACTAATTTTGATGCTCGCTCTCACCTGTAAACGAGTGCACGGTAACCTCTCATGGTGAGGTTGAGATGGTATGGTATGCTGCTTGGCATGTCAAATTTGTAGGGGAGTTCTCTTTTGCATCTTACCCACTCACCGACCGTCCCCTATTTGGGGAATTCTTATTTGTCAATGACTTGCCAGTGTTTAATCCTACATGAATAATCTGAAAGATATTTCTAGCGATACATAATTGTGACTTTACCTGCTTGACCCCGAGAGCATCTCTAGTCATGTTGTTGTTCATCCAAAAGTATGACAGGTAGTAACCGTATGTCTGCAGTTTTGAAAGGAATTCCAGCTATAAGTTTGTGATACGAAAATAGTGTCACAACCATAAGATGTTGCCACATCTTATTCAAGCTAACGCTTCAAGGATAATGGAAGACTGACAAGACAATCGATGGCAGGTCGACCAGGTGCCTCATTTAGCTCGATAGATTCTTCTAACAGATTTTTTCTTGCCGTCGCATCATTTGTGGGCTTTGGTGCGGAGAAGACACATTTTTTGTACAAGATGTGTGCATCTAGGATTTCAGAAATGAGCTGCAGTAGGGATATGCCTGAATTAGCCAGCTGGTGCTGGCACTTGTAGTACCATAAGTTCATAACAAAATGGCCAATACATGAATCTTACACTCTTTACGGTTTGTAGCACCTCAGCACACATTTGATTCACGTGGTTTATGTAATCTCCTTTGCAGTTCCTCATGGCAGCCTTTGGGAAAGAAAAATAAAACATGCTATGAATTCTTTAGATTGACACACAATACAAAATTTGTCGCCACACTTTTGGTCAAAGCGAATGGATTTTTTATTACCTCGTATATTTGATCAGATATTATCCCGAAGCCATGAGCAGCTTGAACCTGGAAATTGCGATCGAACTTTGGGTCCGTCATAGGGTTGCCGACCAGATAGCCCTGGAAATATATATTTGCATTAACACACAACAAAAGAACGAGAGATGTGATCATGATCACACACACACTATTTGTATATAACAAAGGGTTTGAATGCTAGAGAAATAGCTTGCCTTGAGATTAATGCGAGGCTGCTGCCTTTTGTCAATTCCTGGAGCATTTGCATATATAGTAGGAGTAGAAGTGAATTAAAAGTGACCTCGGTGACTCGGGAAGAAAATGGAAAATGCATATGCTTTTCTAGTTTCCTTGGAAGAACTTGCCGCACAATTAATAAACCTTGTAAAGAAAATTAGAGAGGTCCTACAACTACAATGCATTAAGTGGTGTTGTTAGGAAGAGAATTTCACACCTTCTGAAACGTATTGCGCAATGAGTGGAACAACCTTTCCGGCGTACGAATCTCCTCCAATGTAGAAAGGGTTTGAAAGGTACTGTGGGTGATCAGTGAACCACTGCAAACCAGGCATTGAGCGGTCAGTGTACTGAATTACCGCCATGACAGCGCAACAGCGATTAACGGCGCCTCTTCTCGTCACCTTGTTGAGAAATCTTTGGACTTGCAGAGAGGACGAATAGTCGCCGACGTCGTCGCAGCCCTTGGGGTCACGCGCGTATGAGAAACCGGAGCTGACGGGCGAGTCCAAGAAGATGATGCTTGCCATCTGATGATCGTCGTCGTCAGTAGAGCAGGAAGCTACTCCATCCGTCCCATAATATAAGTGCGTTTTTGACAATAGAAAGTAGAGACATCTCCGTGGATTTCACTCACTCACTCACCTTGGTCCATGACAAGGGGTTGTATACCAGCTGCGGCAAACCGCCATCGTACGGCGCCAACACGAACTTTACAGGACCTGAATTGTACTCCATTATTTGTATGTAAGACGACGACGATGCATGGATGGGTACGTATCATCAACTTATCAAGAACGCAAGCAGCTGCACAACTATCTCCAGACCGGCGGTCGGGGCGCGGCTGTGGTTGGTTGGTGGGTGGAGTACTGACCGACTTCGAAGGCGAAGGCGCTGAAGCCGGAGCAGCGAGGCCCGCCGGTGAGCCAGAGGAGCACGGGGTCCGCGCCGGGGCTCCGCTCCGACTCCACCAAGTAGTAGAAGAGCTCCGTCCCTGTCTCCTCCTCCACGCCCACGTACCTGCACGCACGGCCCGGCCATCAGAAGTTCAGAACCTCGCGCCCATTTTCATTTTCATTTCCAAGATGGAACCAGCAACGAATGCATTAGATTTAGATGATGTGGGATGGTTAATTACCCGGTCTCGAGGTGGAAGGGGAGAGGCCCATCGAATCCCGGCAGGTGGGTGACCACCGTCGACGCCGACGCCGGCGCCGGCCGCGAGAGCAGCAGAAGCAGGAGGCCGGGAACGAGACGCAGCAGCGGCGTGGGGTGGCGTTGCCCGGCGGTAGGTGTCCGGCGGAGAAGCTTCAATGGCATCATCTTCTTCCTCTCGATCTGGTGTGCGTGCATGTGGGGTACCTTTTCCACCTATATCGGTCCATGCGGTGCGGGCTCAAGGTTACGAGGGGACGACTCGAGGATGGCGACGTGGAGGCAACTCCCGCTGCAACTTACAAGGCCAACAGTGTATTATATTCGTCCATGTGCCTCGCGTGCTTAAGATAGTGCAAAAATGGCCTACTGTCAGCTCTTGCTCCAATAATGACACGAGCTAGCTCAGATACATACGTCCCTGTCAGCATGCATGCAAGGCGCGCATGCACTATATACAAAACCGACCATGTGACCATTATTGGACATGTCAGCAGCGTAGACTCGACGGAACGGAGATGAATGCAATTCGGAATGCTGGTTTGGTTTTGGGCTTTTGGCAGCAGGCATTGGGTGCAATAAGGCTAGCTGGTGATCGAGGCCTTCAACTAACCAGATGCATACATGGGTCCTCAAGTCCTGATTTTAGCTGAGTGCACACGATTGGCTTCGGGTTTCATAAGTGTCAATTTCATTTACTGCTGCAGAGAAGCTAATCAGGTAGCACTGATAGTCTAGCAAAACATTCTACTAGCACTAGTTCCAACATCCCCAACTTTATTCTTTCCCAAATTGTAAGCGATATGGCTATTATATTTTTCAGAGTTCTGCTAGCACTAGTTCTTCAGAGTTCTGGGATCTAGTGCTCGAGTGAGATAAGTCAACTAGCACCAATTAAATCCATTTTCTCGATTATTATATTTTTTCTTCCTTCGATTGGTTTCACGGATTCGTGAGGCGAGGAGGTTGCAAGATTGCCTTTGCCTCTCTCGGTAACGGCGCCGACCGCCCTGAGAGTGGTTGTCGCTTTCCTTGTCACCGGAGTAACTTTGGAGAGTGATCTCTACTTCTCTAGTCCTCCTCCCAGAGTAGGTACGCTTCCGTGGGATATCGCACGACTTCTTCGTGCTCGTTGCGCCAATGTTGTAGAATCGGAGCTATGCGGTGGTGGTATTCTCTACATGATTGACTGCGATTCTGAATTTGGGTAATGTCAGTCATCATGCTATGTTTGGACTGCAACCAATGTGTACCGTATCAATTTTTTGTCCACGACTCGAAGGTTGATCTTTGTTTGGATGGTTGTCAACCTTTTGGCATGCCATTCTCAAAAAAAAAAAATTCTTTTGGCATGCCAACACTCTTTTCGCCTAATCTAGTTCATTTTTTCCTTTAATGTTAGCCAAATTTTTGACATGTAGTAAAATCTCAACTGATTTTTTGCTAGCCAGGGTCTTGGTGGGGCAACCTTGGGCATAGCTCACCATTTCTATCATTTTTTAACGTGAGCTACGGACCTTCCCCTTGGTGGTAATGGCACATCGGGCCCTCCACCCACAGTGCTGCACGAGAGAGAGAGGCAACTCACCGGCACAAACAAAGACCGGCGGCCACGACTATACCGTGACAGCGGCGTTGGAGGCCGGAGCATTTGAGTCGGGTCTCGCTGCGAGGTGGGCCCCGACGACCAGTCAGAGATTCTTCTCGCCCGCGCTGGCCGGACGACTTTTCGCCCAGTCCCTCCCCGGTCAAGTCTCCCCCTTTCCACTCCCACTTCCGCTTCCGTAACCGCCGGAGGGCCCCAAGCCGCCGCCGAACGCCGGCGACCGGAGCGCATTGCCGGCTCCCGCAGCCCCGCCCCTCCCCCAGGAGAGAAGAGAGAAGCGTGCCGGCGATGGAGGCGGAGGAGGAGCGGGCGGCGGAGGCGCAGCGGGAGAAGGAGGCCGGCAACGACGCCTACCGCAAGCAGTACCTGGAGACGGCCGTCGACCACTACACCCGCGGCACCGCGCTCGACCCCCGCGACATCTCCTTCCTCACCAACCGCGCCGCCGCCTACCTCCTCATGTCCAAGGTCGGTCATCCCCCGCCCCAAATCCTCCGCCCAAACCCTCGCCTCGCCCCCGTCGCTTATCTCGGTCTCCCGTTCCAGTACAGGGAGTGCGTGAGGGACTGCGAGGAGGCGGTGGAGAGGGGCAGGGAGCTCCGCGCCGACAACAGGCTGCTGGCCCGCGCGCTGTCGCGGAAGGCGGCCGCGCTGCTCAAGCTCGCGGCCTGCGCCGCGGACTACGCGCCGGCGGTCAGGGCGCTGCAGCAGTCGCTGGCCGAGCACTACAGCGAGGACACGCGCCACAAGCTGGACCAGGCGGAGACCGCCAGGAAGGAGATCGAGGAGCGGGAGCGGCTAGATCAGGAGGCCGCCGACCACCACCGGCAGAGAGGTTCGGGTGTTTTTCCTGAATCCTGACACGACGCTGCCGATTGATTGTGGCACTGCAATGTACTACTATAGCTGTGAAGTCGATTGCTGTGGCTACATTCAGTTTCCAACAAAATGGAAAATAAACTTAAGAGTCTGTCACCCCTGTTATCAACAAATTTCCCCAAAAACATAGTCATGATCTGCGAGTGTTTGGTTCTTGGAAATTCCAGACTTTTAAATTGCGAGTATCTGCAAGAAGAAATAAAAAGTAAATTACAAATATCACACTACTTATAAAATAAGAGACAGTGCCATCTCGCCAAACTCATGTGCTCATCTCATCATGGACAAATCATCCTGGGATGAGGTGGTCTCTCAACCGAACACTCAATTGTATGGAATAACTAAAATAAAACAAGGGGCTCCTAGTGTTCTATGTTCCCGATCCCAGTTAGTGTCATGCAATGCCATTGTGATGTTGAACTACTGCTTCTGACTTCTGAGTGTGTGCACATGCTGCAGGCAATGAATTATTTCAGAGGAAAAATTATCAGGAAGCGACAGCTCACTATACTGAAGCTATTGAAAAGAATCCTAATGATCCCAGAGTAAGGATTTTGGTTTACGGTGGTTATGCTTCATATAACATCTTAAGGCAACTTTACTTCATTGGTTAAATTTATATCCACTGGAAATAGAAGATTCTCTGATTAATAAAAACAGTTCTTCAATAAACATGTCACTTTGACCTGCCATATTTGTTATACATTCTACTGTGATGCATGCCCCTCATCCACCCTGATTCTTGTAATATTGTGCTTTAATGGTATTGTTTATAACTGATTATCCAGGTCTTTAGCAATAGAGCTCAATGCCACATCTATCTAGGAAATCTGCCTAAAGGTCTGGAAGATGCCGAAAAATGTATTGAGTTGGATCCCACTTTCCTGAAGGGCTATGTCCGTAAAGCGAATGTACAATTCCTGATGGAGTATTATGAAAGTGCTCTGGCAACATACATAGAGGGTCTGAAGTGTGATCCAAACAATCTCGTTGTAATTAATGGCTTAAGGAGGTAACTTTCCAACCCTCTGTTAGCTTTGTTGACACTATAACATGAACTGACTTCTTTTGTTGGCCTAGATGTGCAGCATACATTAACAGGTCTAATGGAGGTGATGTTGGGCCTGATGATTTGGAAGACATATTGGTTGGTCTAGTTGACTAATTTTTAACAAGTATTCCATCTTTACTTGATTCTGTTTAGTTCTTGGAAGTGCATGTATTGCATATGCGGTTCAGTGTGACTGATGTAGACTGTAGTCCTTGGCCTACATATAATTTAACTGTAAGAAGTAGCACTTAGAAACCTTAAACAGGCGGTATGGGGTACATGAAGATAGCTCAATGAGAACTTGCTGCTCTTACTCCCTCCGTTATATAATGTAGTGCATAGAGATTTTTTGAGAAGTCAAACTTTGCAAACTTTCACCGAGTTTATAGAAATACTATTTATACCTACAATACCAATTATATAAAATATGAAACTACATCTTATGTTGAATCCAATGATCTATGTTTGGCATTCTAGATGTAAATGTTTTTCTCCACAAACTTGATCAAAGTTTGTGAGGTTTGACTTTTAAAAAGTCTATATGCGGATGTATTTTAGAGTGTAGATTCACTCATTTTGCTCCGTATGTAGGCCATATTGGAATCTCTAAAAAGACTGATATTTAGGAACAGAGGGAGTAGAAATGTACCCCCTTTAAAAAAAATCTAGTTAAGTTCTACTCCCTCTGTAAACAAAGATAAGATGTTTTAGACACTTGTGTCAAGTTGACTTATATTTGTTTACATAGGGAGTATTACCCTAAGTGACTAATTATTTTCTCTCATTGATCCTAACAGGGAAATGTTAGTTCAGACAATGATTTCCGTAATAAACTCCAAAAACTCATGGAAGAAGCTGCAGCACTCAAGAAGGAAGCCTCTGATGAGCGCTTGAGGCGGATTGAATCTGAACGAATGGTAATTTATTTCTATGCTGGAATGGCTAACTAACACCGGGATGTCCCAAAGAATTCTCATCTTAATCATTTCTACTTTCAAAAGGTCATCTTATATAGACTCCAGGGTTCACATGTTGCACATTCTCTGGATGAACCCTTTCTTCTTACAAAGTTCCTGGGCTATTGTTAGTGTTTCATGAAGGCACATTAGTCAACTCGTCTATCACGAAATGGTTGACACTTTGATTCCTGCAGGCCAGGACATCAGAGGACTTATATTTAAACCAAGTCCAACAACGAAGAGAAGCTGAGGAATGTCTTTCGAAAATAGAACAAGAGTTCCAACAACTTAAAGTACGACAAGATGAGGTCAGTGAGGAATTTCAGAAAGCCACCGAGCACAATGAGAATCTTCAGCATCAGCTCACAGAAACAATCAGGGCACTCGAGTCCATGAGGGGCAACGCAACGTCAGCTTCGCCTTTGTCTTCAGGATCAGTGCTGGATGAAAACCGCATACCTTCATACTTCATCTGCCCTATATTTCAGGTGAGTAGGGAAGGAATCATTTGAGTTTCCCCTATTCAGGAGCACATGAATGAGTTAGATGACAATACTGGATAAGTTGGATCGTATAGGTGAATGTGTTGTTATAGAAACTCCTGGGGTAGCATATTAATCTCTCTCTCTCTCTCTCTCTCTCTCTCTCTCTCTCTCTTATCTTTTGGCTAACCATGGGTGTGCAAAATTTCAGGATGTGATGAATGACCCTCACATTGCGGCGGACGGCTTCACCTACGAAGGCGATTTCATCCGGAGCTGGTTCAGCACGGGCAGCGACACGTCCCCGATGACCAACCTGCCGCTTGAACACGACGAGCTCATCCCCAACATCGCCCTCCGCTCCGCCATCCAGGAGTGGCTCCAGCAGCAGAACGTGGCAGTGTGATCTTCAATCTGCGCCCTGATCCGCCGCGACCTGGCTGGTACCGTAGAAGAGCCTGTGCTCCCATCAGACGGTGTCTGTTAACAGGCGCAACAAGCAGGTAGCATGACCATCTGTGTGTACAGTAGAAAACGCAACGGGTTGGTGAAAACGGACTGTGCCCTTCCTCAGGCGATGCTTGTGTGTGTGTGTGTGTGTTGGGTGGGGATAACGTGTCACTGTATACGGTAGAAAATTGCCGGGTCAAGTTGGAGCGATTGTGTAGAGGGAGCAGAGCATTGACTGTGAAGTGGGAGCTCCGTTTCCATGGGGGTCTTGTGAAAATTGCTGGGTCTCTGTTTGTTTGTTTCACCACGCGGAGTGTGGTTTTGCATCATTGCTTTGGAGCTTGGGGGCCTTCTGAAATTGCAGTTTTCTTTAGCTTTGATTGATCAAGTACACAGTCTTGTCATGGTTTCCACGGCAACCACCTGCATTTGCTGCGTAGCTGTGTGGCTACAGACAAGCATCGCCGCGGCACGGCGCCGGCGTACTCCCCGCCGGGATCCCGCACCCGGGGGCAGGTACAAGTACAGGAGCCCGTGCACCCGTCAGACGAGACGAGACGCAACAAGTGGAGTAGGCGGCATGGCCATTCATTCGTGCATGCATGCGGTAGAAAATGCAGCGGGCGGGGTAAAAACGGCGCGGCGTGCTCCGTAAAAGGAAAATTTGTGTATGCCAAGCTTGGGGCTCAAGTACGTACATGACATGACACATGCACTAGCCATTGATTGTGAAGCGAGGGCCTGCTCCGTGTCCATGGGGGCCCAACCCAAGTTGGCGCTTGTGATGTAGAGGACGTGTCGGTGTGAGTGGCAGACCCTTTGATCAAAGCCCTGTACAGTGCTAGTGCTACTGGCATCGGCACTGGGGCCCCAAACGGACGTCCGTTTTGCCCGAATTCTGTCCGTTTGGGTAGGCAACTCCACAGCGCGCGGCCGTATCCTTTGGCCCATCTTGTCCGTCTTTATTTTAAAAACAACAACGTTCGAAATACCACGCCCTAGTTCAGGCCAGCGGCCCTAGTTCACGCCGGCAACCAAGCCAGCGGCCTACACGTCCTCGCCGGCAACACAGCCAGCGGCCTACACGTCCTCGCCGGTAACACAGCCAGCCTCCAAAATGAATAGTTTTGTTCGTCGGCAACACAGCCAGCCTCCAAAATGAATAGTTTTGTTCGCCGGCAACACAGCTAGCCTCCAAAATGAATGTGTTTCTCGCCGCGACTGGCAGTGCGGAGGCCTGGCGACCGACGAGCCTGTGCTCGCCGGGCCGACGGCCGTTGCAGAGAAAATCGCCGGACGACAAATGCCAAGCATGAGGAGGGCGTGCGCTTTGTTGACGATGGCCTCCTTCTCCACGACCTCGGCCTTACGCTGCGCGGCCTCCATCGCATCGCGCTCGGCGGCGAACTTGGCCGCGGCGGCATTGCCTTTGACGACCGCCCTTCAGTTCCTCCTCTTCGCCGATTCCGCGTCCAACTTGACGAGCTCCTCCGGCGTGCACTCCGACCGCAGCTTCCTTGGCGCCTTGGCTGCCTTCTTCTTGACCTTTGCGGGCGGGTCGACGGCCAGGCCGCCGGAATTCGGCTGGGCGTCTGCCATGGACGGGGAAGGGAGGGTTTGGGGGGGGGGGGGGGGGGGATGGCGCCAAATGGGACGCGGGGGGTTTTGCTTTGTGCCACCGATAGGCGGGCCAGGGAAGGACAAGGGAGCGCGTCCCGCCCGTCCGCGCGCTGTCCGTTTCACCCCAAAATCGGCGTAAACTTGGGCCTGGGATGGGTCGAAAGCGGACAAAAGTCCGTTCGCTCCCGCGCGTTGGGCCGTCTGGTTCGTTCGTTTTATCCCAAACGAACGCACCCGAATAAGATGGGGTCGCGTGGTGAAGCTGGCCTGATGAGTGGGGTCCATGGACGGAGCCGGAATTTTAGCACAGTCCTGGATACGGCCACAGGGCCCCACCCACAGGAGCACTCAGCAGCAGCAACCGGCCGGCTGGTTTCTATCCAACTGCGAAGGATTCCGCCACGCACGTCCCGCCAAAAAATTGGCTCGGAGTTGAACAGCGCCTGCTGCGCTGCGTAGGTGTGGGCGCGCCGGTAATTTGGCGTCCACCGTCCAAAGGAGCGTGGTTTTACATCTATTTGGAGCCTGGGGAACTTCCGAAAATTGCAGTTTTTTTTGGTAGATTTGAGAAATTACACTGTCTGGTGTCTGCTCATGGTTTTCACGACAACTATTTGAATTTGCCGCGTAACCGTGCGGCTGCAGATACCGCAACCCATGCGCACGTTTATATCTGAAAATACAAATGCACTTCTATGCGATGTCAACGTTTATAGTAAAGAAAAAATAACTGTACATATAAGGAAATCATGAGTGTGAATCATACTCAAATTTACCGTTACATATATGACACCGCGAAGAAAATGTCTGGCTCATTCTTTTAGCAGCGTTTGCATTTGTTGGGTATGACAAATTCGATCATACTTTATATAAATTTCTGTCTGCACATGTTTTTATTATGATTCACATCCCTAGATTCTTTTTTTGTTGTTGTTGTTGAGATTTCCCCAAATGTGCAATTATCTAAAGTCATATTGGATTTTGTACACAAGAGCATCCTTACCTTGCGTGTGCTATATTTTCCCCATCTAATATATACTCTTTGTCTAATACCACTGTTCAAATAATGATGTCCCCGCAGACATGCTGTTAAACTTCCTTATTTTTGCTACTAATTAGTAGGAAATTGGTTTCATTTGTTTGTGATTTTGTCTTTATATCCTTAAAAAAATGTCATCTCTTATAACCATTTATTTAAATGTGCATTCAAAAAATTATTGGTTGAGGCTGCTAATCTCTCCTACTTAATTATATAATTTTAAAAAGAATAGTGTTCCCTCATTACCTCCTTCATTTGTCCAACCCCCCATGTGTGTTGGGGATCGTAGCAGAAATTTAAATTTTTTTACGTATCACCAAGATCAATCTATGGAGTCATCTAGCAACGAGAGAGAGGGGAGTGCATCTACATACCCTTGTAGATCGCGCGCGGAAGCGTTCAAGAGAACGGGGTTGATGGAGTCGTACTCGTCGTGATCCAAATCACCGATGATCCTAGCGCCGAACGGACGGCACCTCCGCGTTCAACACACGTACGGAGCGGGGACGTCTCCTCCTTCTTGATCCAGCAAGGGGGGGAGGAGAAGTTGATGGAGATCCAGCAGCACGACGGCGTGGTGGTGGAAGTAGCGGGATCCCGGCAGGGCTTCGCCAAGCGCAAGCGGGGAGGAAGAGGTGTCACGGGAGGGAGGGAGGCGCCAGGGCTTGGGGTGCTGCTCCCATGCGCCTCCCCACTATATATAGGGGTGGAGGGGGCTGGTTTCTTGCCCTCCAAGTCCATTGGGGTGTTGGCAAAGGTGGGGGAAAGAAATCCCATCATTTCCCTTCCCCACCGATTGTTATCCCCCTTTTTTAGGGATCTTGATCTTATCCCTTCGGGATATGATCTTATTCCTTCTAAGGTGGGATCTTGGTGCGCCTTGACCAGGGGTGTGGGGCCTTGCCCCCACTACCCACATTCATGTGGGTCCCCCCATGCAGGTGGGCCCCACTTTGGAACCTTCTAGAACCTTCCCGGTACAATACCGAAAAATCCCGAACATTTTCCGGTGGCCAAAATAGGACTTCCCATGTATAAATCTTTACCTCCGGACCATTCCGGAACTCCTCGTGACGTCCGGGATCTCATCCGGGACTCCGAACAACTTTCGGTTAACCGCATACTAATATCTCTACAACCCTAGCGTCACCAAACCTTAAGTGTGTAGACCCTAAGGGTTCGGGAGACATGCAGACATGACCGAGACGACTCTCCGGTCAATAACCAACAGCGGGATCTGGATACCCATGTTGGCTCCCACATGTTCCACGATGATCTCATCGGATGAACCACGATGTCGAGGATTCAATCAATCCCGTATACAATTCCCTTTGTCAATCGGTACATTACTTGCCCGAGATTCGATCGTCGGTATCCCAATACCTTGTTCAATCTCGTTACCGGCAAGTCACTTTACTCGTACCGTAATGCATGATCCCGTGACCAAACACTTGGTCAGATTGAGCTCATTATGATGATGCATTACCGAGTGGGCCCAGAGATACCTCTCCGTCATACGGAGTGACAAATCCCAGTCTCGATTCGTGCCAACCCAACAGACACTTTCGGAGATACCTGTAGTGCACCTTTATAGCCACCCAGTTACGTTGTGACGTTTGGTACACCCAAAGCATTCCTACGGTATCCGGGAGTTGCACAATCTCATGGTCTAAGGAAATGATACTTGACAGTAGAAAAGCTCTAGCAAACGAACTACACGATCTTGTGCTATGCTTAGGATTGGGTCTTGTCCATCACATCATTCTTCTAATGATGTGATCCCATTATCAATAACATCCAATGTCCATGGTCAGGAAACCATAACCTTCTATTGATCAACGAGCTAGTCAACTAGAGGCTTACTAGGGACATGTTGTGGTCTATGTATTCACACATGTATTACGGTTTCCAGTTAATACAATTATAGCATGAACAACACACAATTATCATGAACAAGGAAATACAATAATAACCATTTTATTATTGCCTCTAGGGCATATTTCCAACAGTCTCCCACTTGCACTAGAGTCAATAATCTAGTTCACATCACCATGTGATTAACACTCAAAGTTCACTAGAGTCAACAATCTAGTCCACATCACCATGTGATTAACACTCAATGAGTTCTAGGGTTTGATCATGTTATGCTTACGAGAGAGGTTTTAGTCAACGGGTCTGCAACATTCAGATCCGTGTGTGCTTTACAAATCTCTATGTCATCTTGTAGATGTAGCTACCACGCGCTACTTGGAGCTATTATTATTTGTTCACCCAGCCTAGCTAATGGCTGTAATTCAAAAAAAAGATCAAATTGACTGTAAATTCTACCGCGCAAAAAAAGACTGTAAATTCTGAAAAAATGGGTTGAATACGTGCCACATTTTTGGAGGCTGAAATGTGGGCCAATAAGTCGAAGCCAACGCAAGTCGTTGTCAATTTAGTCAACAAATGATCCTGACAAGTTAGCCGTTGGATTTACATCCAACGACCGGCATCCATCTTCAATCTCTCGTCTTCTTCCTCCAGCGCCGCCGGGACCACCTCCCGCCTCCTGCTGCTAGCGCTCTGCTTAGCACGCTTCGCTATGAAGCGCTACTCCGCCGTTGCCCAGGACATCCCTCCACCCCTCCACACCTCCTGTTCTTCTCCACCGACTGCCGAACCACACCGCACTAGAACCAGTTAACCATCGTACACCTCTCCGCCTGCGACTCTACTCCCGCGTCTTCCCATCTCCGGCTCGTTGCTGTCCGGGGCCTCGGCGTCGTCCACCACCTTGGATGCGCTCGGCGCGGCGTGGTCAACGTGGTCAACGAACGGCACCATCGGAAGTAGACTGTGCGTGGAGAGGCTGACAGCTGGGTCCACGGCCGCACACAAGGAAATGCCTCCTTATTACGCGCAAAATAATGATTCCTCCACCTGACAACTGGGACCCACCGGAAGGGCCTCTGTATTTCGCGAAAATAACATGCCCCCCGCTGACATGTCGGACCCACCAGCTATCTTCGCACGTAAGGAAGTGCCTCATTACGCACAGAAAATGAATACTCCACCTCCCAGCTGGAACCCAGCATAGTGGGAGGCTGACTTGTGGGCCTACCAAGTTGACGGGGACGGAGGGCTTTGTCAACTTAGTCAATATGAACGATTCTAGCTCCTATTACCGTACGATGTTCATCCAACAGCCGTAGTGCTTCTTCAACCTCTGGTCTTCTTGCTCCAGCCGCCCAAACCAGCGTCGGTCGTGCCGCGTGCTCCTGCCTCCCGTGGCCGGCTGTGATGCCGCGGAGGCCTCACCGCCCCTACTACTCCCACCGCTGGCCAGGCCATCCCTCTACTCACCCACACCCCATGTTATTCTGCGGCGACAGCAGCCTCACACCGCAGCCTAACCAGTGAACCTTCGTACTCCTCTTCGCGTGGGCATCCACTGCTGCGTCTTCCCCGGCTCCGAGTCGCCCCCTTCCTAGTCCTCGCCGTCGTCCACTGCCGTGGTGCTCTCGGCGCGGCGTGGTCAACGTGGTCAAGGAACGACTTCCATCGGACGTGGACTGTACGTGGAGAGGCTGACGGCTGGGTCCACGACCGCAGCAAGGAAGTGCCTCCTTATTACGCGCAAAATAATGATTCCTCCACCTGACAGCGGGGACCCACCGGACGGACCACCGTATTTCGCGAAAAAAACGTTTCCCCTTGACTGCTGGGACCCACCAGCTACATCTTCGCACGCAAGGAAGTGTGTCCGAAAAAAAAACGATTCGCCCCACTGACTGCTGGGACCCACCAGCTACATCTTCGCACGCAAGGAAGTGCGTCCGGGCAAAAAAAACAAACGATTCGCCCCCCTGACTGCTGGGACCCACCAGCTACATCTTCGCACGCAAGGAAGTGCCTGACAGTCGGGACCCACCTGGTCGAAGCGTACGTAGCGTTGTCATTCTGGTCGCGAACGTGTACGTACATATATACTGGTGGATGTAGAGACGCGCACGTGTCGTAGTAGAGGCGCGTACATGTTGTAGTAGAGGCGCGCACGTAGCATGTACACATACGTACAACGGCCAGGGTGCAAGAAAGAAAATACGGCCACGTATGTGTACATACGGGCGGGGTCTCGAACGCCTACTCGCGCATACGTACGGCCAGGGCTCGTGTACATGGCTGGGTCGGAACGGAGAAACAGCGTCGTCGTCGTGTTCATGGGGAGGCAACGGAATGCGTCGTGTTCATGGGGAGGCAAAGGAATGCGTCGTGTTCATGGGGAGGCAACGGAATGCGTCGTGTTCATCGGGAGGCAACGGAACGCGTAGGAGCCAACCGGATGGGTCGAAACGGAATGCGTGGTCGTGTTCATCGGGAGGGCTTGGACGGAACAGGCGATGGAAACGAGGCCTGGCGTACCGCAAAATAGAGGAAACGGACCTCCTACGTTCGGAACGGGGTCCTATTGATCGGGAGGGGTGTGGCGTACCGCAAAATGGAGGAAACAGACCTCCTACGGTCGAAACGGGGGTCCGGTTGATCGGGAGGGGTGTGGCGTACCGCAAAACGGAGGAAACGGACCTCCTACGGTCAAAACGGGGGTCCTGCTGATCGGGAGGGGTGTGGCGTACCGCAAAACGGACGAAACGGACCTCCTACGGTCGAAACGGGGGTCCTGTTGATCGGGAGGGGTGTGGCGTACCGCAAAACGGACGAAACGGACCTCCTACGGTCGAAACGGGGGTCCTGTTCATCGGGAGGGGTGTGGCATACCGCGAAACGGGACTCCGCGGGATACTGTTCATCTCCACCGTCGACCTCCTCCAGCCTCCACGGGCTCCTGTTCATCCAGCCTCCACCGTGCGCTACTCCACCGGCAACTGTTCAACCACTCCCCCACGGCACCCCTGCATCGTCTACTGTTCATCCAGCCCTCCACACCACGGGGTCCTGTTCAACCACCCCTCCACGGGCACCCCTCCACGGGCACCCCTCCACCGTCTACTGTTCATCCAGCCCTCCACACCGCGGGGTCCTGTTCATCCAGAGGCAACGCCACCGCTCACTGTTCATCCAACCCCCCCCCCCCGCAATGCTCACTGTTCATCCAATCGATCGGCTTCAGTTAGCAGTAGTAGCGAAGGAATCGCTCGATCGGGTTCAGTTAACAGCCATCGATCGATCGCTCGGGTTCAGTAACGCGTAGCCTGCAGTGCAATCGCTCGGGTTCAGTTAGAGCCCAACGCCTCGCTCGGGTTCAGTTAGAGCCAACGCCTCGCACACACGCGCGTACGTGTACGAGAGAAACGCGCATCGCTCGGCCCCCGACCTCCCATTGTAACCGGGAACTCCCCGAAATTTTCCTCCCCCTCGCTTCTACCACGGTTTTTTCCGTCATGGACGGCCCAAAGAATGTCATATAGCTGCGTCTCCGGCCCGCCCAGGACGAAAAGCCCATTTTCTGACATGATTTTTTGTCATAGAAGTAGGACCCCACCACATCTATGATGATACCGGGTTTTGTCACAATTATCGTCATAGAAGTGTCATATGTATGACAGAAAAAAATTTCGTTCGGCCCAAGATGTCACGGATGTGTCTTTTTTTTGTAGTGTAGATTGGTAGGAAAAGACCATCGATCGTCCCCGACCGCCACTCATAAGGAAGACAATCAATAAATAAGTCATGCTCCGACTTCATCACATAACGGTTCACCATACGTGCATGCTACGGGACTCTCAAACTTTAACACAAGTATTTCTCAAATTCACAACTACTTACTAGCACGACTTTAATATCGCCATCTTCATATCTCAAAACAATCATAAGGAATCAAACTTCTCATAGTATTCAATGCACTTTATATGAAAGTTTTTATTATATCCCTCTTGGATGCCTATCATATTAGGACTAATTTTATAACCAAAGCAAATTACCATGCAGTTTTTAAAGACTCTCAAAATAATATAAGTGAAGCACGAGAGTTCATCAATTTCTATAAAATAAAACTCACCGTCATGCTCTAAAAGATATAAGTGAAGCACTAGAGCAAATTTGCCTAGCTCAAAAGATATAAGTGAAGCACATAAAGTATTATAATAAATCACGATTCATGTGTGTCTCTCTCAAAAGGTGTGTACAGCAAGGATGCTTGTGGCAATGTAAAAAGCAAAGACTCAAATTATACAAGACGCTCCAAGCAAAACACATATCATGTGGTGAATAAAAACATAGCCTCAAGTAAAGTTACCGGTAGACGAAGACGAAAGAGGGGATGCCTTCCCGAGGCATGCCCAAGCTTAATCTCTTGGTATCCTTGAATATTTCCTTGGGGTGCCTTGGGCATCCCCAAGCTTAGGCTCTTGCCAGTCCTTATTCCATAGTCCATCAAATATTTACCCAAAACTTGAAAACTTCACAACACAAAACTCAACAGAAAATCTCATAAGCTCCGTTAGTATAAGAAGATAAATCACCACTTTTGGTACTGCTCTAAACTCATTCTTTATTTATATTGGTGTAATATCTACTCTATTCCAACTTTCCCATGGTTCATACCCCCTGATACTAGCCATAGATGCATCAAAATAAGAAAACAACACGCGAAAAACAGAATCTGTCAAAAACAGAACAGTCTGTTGCAATCTGGATATTTCGAATACTTCTGTAACTCCAAAAATTCTGAAACATTAGGACGACCTAAGGAATTTGTTTGTTAATCTTCTGCAAAAGGAATCAACTAAAAAGCACTCTTCTGCTAAAAAGGAGAATTGTTTTTCTGAGCGCAAAAGTTTCTGTTTTTTCAGCAAGATCAAATCAACTATCACCATGAGCTATCCCAAAGGTCTTACTTGGCACAAACAGTAATTAAAACATAAAACCACATCTAAAAAGAGGCTAGATGAATTATTTAATGCAAAACAGAATCAAAAAAGCAAAAACAAAAATAAAGTTGGGTTGCCTCCCAACAAGCACTATTGTTTAACGCCCTTAGCTAGGCATAAAACATGAATAGATCTAAGTGTTATCATCTTTGGCATGCAATCCATAAGTGGCTCTCATAATATATTCGTAAGGAAATTTAATTTTCTTTCTAAGGAAGTGTTCCATGCCTTTCCTTAACCGAAATTGAAATCTAATGTTTCCTTCTTTCATATCAATAATTGCACCAATCGTTCTAAGGAAAGGTCTACTGAGAATAATAGGACATGTAGGATTGCAATCTATATCAAGAACAATGAAATATACGGGCAGATAATTCCTATTTGCAACAATAAGAACATCATTAATTCTTCCCATAGGTTTCTTAATAGTGGAATCCGCAAGATGCAAATTTAAAGAGCAATCATAAAATTCACGAAAACCTAACACATCACATAAAGTTTTTGGAATCGGGGAAACACTAGCACCCAAATCACACAAAGCATGGAATGCATAATCTTTAATCTTAATCTTAATAGTGGGTTCCCACTCATCATAAAGTTTTCTAGGGATAGAAGCTTCCAATTCAAGCTTTTCTTCAAAAGATTGCATCATAGCATCAACAATATGTTTAGTAAAAGCTTTGTTTTGATTATAGGCACGAGGAGAATTCAACATGGATTGCAACAAGGAAATACAATCTATTAAAGAACAATTATCATAATTAAATTCCTTGAAATCCAAAAGAGTGGGTTCAGTGCTATCTAAAGTTTTGACCTCTCCAATCCCACTTTTATCAATTTTGCCATCAAGATCTAAAAACTCCGAATCATTGGGACGCCTTGTAACTAAAGTTGACACATCTCCAGTCCCATCCTTATTGGAAAACAAAGATTTAATAGGAGTCACATCAATCACTTTAAGATCTTCATCATTATTCTCATGGAAACTAGAAGAACACGCTTTTATAAACCAATCTTTTTTAGCATGTATCTTAGCGGTTCTTTCTTTGCACTCATCAATGGAAATTCTCACGGCTTTGAGAGACTCATTGATATCATGCTTAGGTGGAATAGATCTAAGTTTCGAAGAATCAACATCAAGAGAAATTTATCCACATTCCTAGCCAAATCATCAATCTTAAGCAATTTTTCTTCAATCAAAGCATTGAAATTCTTTTGTGATCTTATAAACTCTTTAACACTATTCTGAAAATCAGGGGGCATCTTATTATAATTTCCATAAGAATTGTTGTAGGAATTACCATAATTATTAGGGGAATTACTAGGAAACAGCCTAGGATTAGAATTACCTCTATGTGCGTTATTACCAAAATTGTTCCTACCAACAAAATTCACATCCATAGATTCATTATTATTTTCAATCAAAGTAGACAAAGGCGTGCATATCATTAGGATCAATAGGAGCACTCTTGCTAGCAAATAATTTCATAAGCTCATTCATCTTTCCACTCAAAACATTAATTTCTTCAATCGCATGCACTTTTTTACTAGTGGAAGATCTTTCGGTATGCCATTGAGAATAATTAACCATAATATTATCTAGGAGTTTAGTAGCTTCTCCTAAACTAATTTCCATAAAAGTACCTCCCGCGTCCTAATCTAAAAGATTTCTAGAAGCGAAATTCAATCCGGCATAAAAATTTTGTATGATCATCCACAAATTAAAACCATGAGTGGGGCAATTTCTAGTCATTAATTTCATCCTCTCCCAATATTGTGCAACATGCTCATGATCAAGTTGCTTAAAATTCATTATATCGTTCCTAAGGGAGATGATCTTACCGGGGGGGGGGATACTTGGAAATAAAAACACCTTTACACTTATTCCATGAATCCATACTATTTTTAGGCAAAGATGAAAACCAAGTTTTAGCACGATCTCAAAGCGAGAACGGAAATAGCTTCAATTTAACAATATCATTATCCACATCTTTTTTCTTTTGCATATCACACAAATCAATGAAATTATTAAGATGGGATGCGGCATCTTCATTGGGAGGGCCGGAAAATTGATCTTTCATAACAAGATTCAGCAAAGCGGTATTAATTTCACAAGATTCTGCATTAGCATCGGGAGCAATCGGAGTACTAATAAAATCATTGTTGTTGGTATTGGAAAAGTCACACAATTTAGTATTATCTTGAGCCATCGTTACAAAGCAAGCAATCCAACACATTAGCACACAAAAAGCAAGTGAAGAAGACGAACGGAAGAGGGGCGAAGAAAAGGCAAATCTTTTCGAAAATTGTTTGAGAAGTGGGGGAGAGGAAAACGAGCGGTGAATGGCAAATAATGTAATGCGAGGGATGAGAGTTTATGATGGGTACTTGGTATGTCTCGGGTTGGCGTAGATCTCCCCGGCAACGGCGCCAGAAATCCTTCCTGCTACCTCTTGAGCTTGCGTTGGTTTTTCCCTTGACGAGGAAAGGGTGATGCAGCAAAGTAGAGTAAGTATTTCCCTCAGCTTCTGAGAACCAAGGTATCAATTGTAACACCCCGGATGTAACTTGCCATATTTGTAACTCCAACTCTTGCCATTTTCGGCTATGTGTTATGATATTTCCTTCATGGTTGGGTTTTACTTGACTTAATTAAAATGCATCAACCGCGTGTGTAGCCGTGATGGTCTCTTTTCGGCAGAGTCCGGGAAGTGAACACGGTTTGGGTTATGTTTGAACGTAAGTAGTTTCAGGATCACTTCTAGCTTCACAACCGTTGCGTTGCTTCTCTTCTCGCTCTTCTTTGCGCATGTTAGCCACCATATTTGCTTAGTGCTTGCTGCAGCTCCACCTCATTACCACATCCTTCCTATAAGCTTAAATAGTCTTGATCTCGCTGAGGGAGTCCTGGATTAGGGGGTCCTCGGACGGCCGGACTATATACTTTAGCCGGACTGTTGGACTATGAAGATACAAGATTGAAGACTTCGTCCCATGTCCGGATGGGACTCTCCTTGGCGTGGAAGGCAAGCTTGGCAATACGGATATTTAGATCTCCTCCCTTGTAACCGACTCTGTGTAACCCTAGGCCCCTCCGGTGTCTATATAAACCGGAGGGTTTAGTCCGTAGGACAACAACAATGATACCATAGGCTAGCTTCTAGGGTTTAGCCTCTACGATCTCGTGGTAGATCAACTCTTGTAATACTCATACCATCAAGATCAATCAAGCAGGAAGTAGGGTATTACCTCCATCGAGAGGGCCCGAACCTGGGTAAACATCGTGTCCCCCGCCTCCTGTTACCATCCGCCTTAGACGCACAGTTCGGGACCCCCTACCCGAGATCCGCCGGTTTTGACACCGACATTGGTGCTTTCATTGAGAGTTCCACTGTGCCATCACCGTAAGGCTTGATGGCTCCTTCGATCATCGGCAACGATGCGATCCAAGGTGAGGTTTTCCTCCCCGGACAGATCTTCGTATTCGGCGGCTTCGCACTGCGGGCCAACTCGCTTGGCCATCTGGAGCAGATCGGAAACTTGATCTACGCCCCTGGCCACCAGGTCAGGTTCGGAAACTTGAACTATACTGCCGACATCCGCGGAGACTTGATCTTCGACGGATTCGAACCCATGTCGGGTGCGCCGCACAATCACGACGAGCATGACGTAACTCTACCGTCGGACAGTGTTCGGGAGATCACACCTGCAACTACTCCGGCCCTCAATTCGGAGCAAATTGCGCCATCCGAGGACGGGTGGATAGACCCTGCCATGGAGGCCGCACTCTCAGTGGCGATAGAGCCGAATACTGACTTCACCCCTTACGAGAGCCGTGTTGCCGAACCATTGGATTCGTCCCCGGCCACGGGCTCCGAGCCGCCTGCGTCCGTGCCTATCGAATTCGATTGGGCACCGATCATGGAGTTTACCTCCGTGGATATCTTTCAGCACTCGCCTTTTGGCGATGTGCTAAATTCATTAAGGTCTCTCTCCTTGTCTGGAGAACCTTGGCCGAACTATGTCTGGCTAGAATGGGATGCGGACGACGAAGAAATTCGCTCCCCACCCACCACCCACTTAGTAGCCACTGTCGACGATTTAACCGACATGCTCGACTTTGACTCCGAAGACATCAACGGTATGGACGACGATGCAGGAGACGAACAGGAACCACCGCCCACAGGGCACTGGACCGCCACCTCATCATATGATATATACATGGTGGTTACCCCCAAAGAAGGCAATGGCGATAAGACAGCGGAGGATGACCCCTCCAAGAAGCAACCCAAGCATCGACGTCAGCGGCGCCGCTCTAAGTCCCGCCATAGCAAAAGTAGTGATACCGGCACAAGAGACAATAACACTCCGGATAGTGCCAAAGACAACGACAATCCCCTCCCGCCAGATTTAGAGCGGGAGGATGAACAAGCAAGCCCTCCAGAACAGGCAGCAGATGGAGAAACGGAGGATGACAAGTACATGCCTCTCTCCGAAGACGAGGTGAGCCTCGACGACGAAGAATTTATCGTGCCTGAGGATCCCATCGAGCAGGAGCGCTTCAAGCGCCGGCTTATAGCCACAGCAAATAGCCTGAAGAAAAATCAACAACAGCTTCGAGCTGATCAAGATTTGCTAGCAGACAGATGGACCGAAGTCCTTGCGGCCGAGGAATACGAACTCGAACGCCCCTCCAAGAGTTACCCAAAGCGCTGGTTGCTACCCCGACTTGAGGAGGAAGCATTGAAACCTACATCACCAGCGTACGATGCGGCTGATCGGCCACCTCGTGGCCGAGACAGAGAGGCATTTCAGCCTGAAGTTCAGCCTGTACCCCGCCGCCACTCAAACAAAAATACCAGGGCCCGGGGCAACACGCGGGACCTGCAAGACGTATTGGAAAACAAAGAAAAACATGCAAGATCGATCTACAGATCACGGGGGCGCGCACCAACGCGGGACGATGTCCGTCACGCCGGATACACTAAAAGTAAATCCGGCCGGGCCGAATATAGCAGACAAGACTCATATGAACTGCGTCGTGATATAGCCCGGCATAGAGGCGCCGCACACCCCCTATGCTTCAGTGATGAAGTAATGGATCACGAATTCCCAGAGGGTTTTAAACCCGTAAATATTGAATCATATGATGGTACAACAGATCCCGCGGTATGGATCGAGGATTTCCTCCTCCACATCCACATGGCTCGCGGTGATGATCTACATGCCACCAAGTACCTCTCACTAAAAGTCAAAGGACCAGCTCGGCATTGGCTGAATAGCTTGCCAGCAGACTCCGTTGGCAGTTGGGAGGATTTGGAAGATGCATTCCTTGACAACTTCCAGGGCACTTATGTGCGACCACCGGATGCTGATGAATTGAGCCATATAACTCAGCAGCCAGGGGAATCCGCCAGGCAATTCTGGACGCGGTTCCTAACTAAGAAAAACCAAATTGTCGACTGTCCGAATGCAGAGGCCTTAGCGGCATTTAAGCATAACATCCGTGACGAGTGGCTCGCCCGGCACCTCGTCCAGGAGAAGCCGAAGTCTATGGCAGCCCTCACGACACTCATGACCCGCTTTTGCGCGGGCGAGGATAGCTGGCTGGCTCGCAGCAACAACACATCAAGGAATCTTGGCACTTCAGATACCAAAGATACTAACGGCAGACCACGTCGTCACAGACACAAGCGCCGCAACAACGGCGATACCACCGAAGATACGACAGTCAATGCCGGATTCAGTGGCTCTAAATCCGGTCAGCGGAAAAAGCCATTCTAAAGAAGTACTCCGGGCCCGTCCAGTTTGGACCGCATACTCGATCGCTCGTGTCAAATTCACGGCACCCCCGACAAGCCAGCCAATCACACCAACAAAGAATGATGGGTGTTCAAGCAGGCCGGCAAACTGAACGCCGAAAACAAGGGCAAGGGGCTGCATAGTGACGACGAGGAGGAGCCCCGGCTGCCGAACACGGGAGGACAGAAGAGGTTCCCCCCACAAGTGAAAACGGTGAACATGATATACACAACCCACATTCCCAAGAGGGAACAGAAGCGTGCACTAAGGGACGTCTATGCGATGGAGCCAGTCGCCCCAAAGTTCAACCCATGGTCCTCTTGTCCGATCACCTTCGATCGCAGGGACCACCCCACTAGTATCCGACATGGCGGATCTGCCGCATTGGTCCTTGACCCCATCATCGACGGATTTCACCTCACTCGAGTCCTTATGGACGGCGGCAGCAGCCTGAACCTGCTCTATCAGGATACAGTGCGCAAAATGGGTATAGACCCCTCGAGGACCAAACCCACTAAAACCACCTTTAAAGGTGTCATCCAGGTCTAGAGGCCCATTGCACAGGCTCAATCACACTGGAAGTGGTCTTCGGATCTCCGGACAACTTCCGAAGCGAGGAGTTAATCTTTGATATCGTCCCGTTCCGTAGTGGCTATCACGCACTGCTCGGGCGAATCGCATTTGCCAGATTCAATGCGGTACCGCATTATGCATACCTCAAGCTCAAAATGCCAGGACCCCGTGGGGTTATAACAGTCAATGGAAACACAGAACGCTCGCTCCGCACGGAGGAGCACACTGCGGCCCTCGCAGCTGAGGCACAAAGCAGCCTTTTAAGGCAAACCGCCAATTCGGCGATAAAGCCCCCGGACACCTTCAAGCGAGTCCGGAGTAACCTGCAACAGGATCGCCTGGCACGTTCAGAGCTTGCCTAGCAATTCGGCCCCCGTCGTAGTCCCAGTCAAGCGACGAAATCTGTGCCGCGCGTACATAATTACGCACTAAAAATACCATGGACATAGGTGGGGGCACGACCAGGGCACGTCCCACAATGCGGCTTAACCGCCCCAGGGGCTGTATACCTTTATCATTTCCTCTCTTTCAGGACCTTACTCTCTGGAAGCCCTTTCCGGCAGCCTGATTGCTGGACACATTACGGGAAGGAACAACCAAGGGGGCAAGAAGCTAAGATGTACAAGGGAATCCCCAGGTGGTCTCTGATAACAATCGAAGTACCCATTTTTAATACCCATACGCAGCTTACCCTTGGATAGGACATGTCAAATAGTCCTATTTTTTGCTTATCGCACTACTTGTATCAGTACGCTTCGACGTATTATTTAAATAACAATGCACAACATTAGTCTATTATTGCATTACCCTTCTTTTTTCTTATCTATTTATTTACGACAACTTGCACCCGTACATCCTGGTACGACCAGTACGCCAGGGGCTTCAGTATACCCCATAATATGGCGTGAGAAGTCCGAACACTTTCGACAGTGCGGCACCCCGAACTTATAGCATTATATGCATCAGCTCCGAATCATGTCTTGGGTCAATAGTTGGGTTTGCCCGGCTCCCATGTTTTAGTACCTTACGTTCCGCAAAATCGGCTAAGGTAGCACTGGGAGAACTACTGCGATTGTGTCCCGGTTCTTCCGGACGAGCACCTCAGTAGAGAAAGCTGAAAACTGACTGTCATGATAAGGCGAGAGCTGGTAACTGTTCGAGAGGTCTCAAGTCCTTAAAGACTTTTTCCGCTTCGGGCGAGGAGTCGGCCTTGCCCGACTTAGGCGTATATAGTGCCCCAAATTCGGCCTTCCGAATACTAGGGGCTTCGCCAAAATTTAAAATTGTAGACTTCTATGGCTAAGTGAGAGTGATAAAGCCTTATAGTCCGATTGCCTGGTTCGTTGTGGTGAACACCTCCCTCGAAGGACCCAAAATTGGGATAAAGAGTGTTCAGGTTTATCCCGAACACCCCAGTACTAGTTACATGGGGGCAGAAGCCGACGACTGGCCAACCCTCAGATTTCATAAACGGCCGCACCGAAGGTAATATTTTAAATTAACAAGCGTTGCATAGCGCAAATGAACTCGTTTCACATTACAGGATCACATGAGTACGTTCATTCAAATATTACATCTTTAGCACATTCCTCCGCCACAAGGTGGGAACCCTTCAGGACACTGTCATAATACATTTCGGGGTGGCGATGCTCCTTGCCTTCCGGTGGCCTCTCCTTCACCAGCTTTACGGCGTCCAGCTTCGCCCAGTGCACCTTCGCCCGGGCAAAAGCCTGCGCGCACCCTCGATGCAGACGGACCGCTTCATGACTTCAAGCCGTGGGCAGGCATTCACAATCCGCCTCACCAGACCGAAGTAGCTGTCAGGCAGGGGATCGCCAGGCCACATCCGGACTATAAGACCCTTCTTGGCCTGTTCGGCCGCCTTGCGGAGCTCGACCAGTTGCTTTAGCTGGTCGGTCAAGGGCATTGGGTGTTCGGTCCCAGTATACTGAGACCAGAACAACTTCTCCGTCGAGCTCCCCTCCTCAGCCCGGTAAAACTCCACGGCATCCAACACACTGCGGGGAAGATCTGCGGACGCTCCTGGAGAGCTCCGAACTCGGGTAAGTAAAAGAAAAGTTTCCTTCACATGCTTGCTTTGCATAATGAATGCCTTACCCGCTGCTATCTTCTTAACCGCCTCAATCGCCTGGAGGGCCTTGTGGGCTTCCGCCTTGGCGTTTTGTGCGCTTTCGAGGGCCTTCGCAAGCTCGGACTCTCGCGTCTTAGAGTCAAGCTCCAAGGACTCGCGGTTTTTGGCGAGAGCCTGGAGCTCTTGCTGCACCTCGCCTACCCAGGCTTCTTGCTTTTCTCGCTCGATGCGCTCCTTGGCCGCTTTGTCTTCGGCCTCGGACAGCGCCTTCTTCAGGGTCGCCACTTCGGTCGTGGCCCCTGGCAAATTCATGATGATCCTATTATTTTACAACCAAATTTCTTTTTAATATATAGACAGGGTATAGCTTACCTTTGTTCTCTTCGAGCTGCCTCTTGGTAAGGCCGAGCTCTTCCTTGGACCGCTCAAGGTCCTGCTTCAGTGCAGCGACCTCCGTAGTACGTGCGGCAGCGGCCAGCAGTGAAGCCTGCATATGCACATAGACATATTCTGATTAGACTCCTGAGTCATTATTTGATCCTCTATTCGGCCTTTCTTCGCGAACGCCAAACAGAGCATCAGGGGCTACTGTCTATGCGGTAATATTTTCCTATAAGTTGATTACTTACCTGAAAGCCTGTTAGGAGGCTGGCACACGCTTCAGTTAGTCCGCTTTTGGCGGTGTAACATCCCAAATTTTCAATTTGGAATGTTATACATATATAGCATATTTTTATTGCATTTTGACAAATCCTCGATAAATCCTAAGCAACTCAAGGACCCTCGGAGAGAGTTGGGGATTTTCTAGATTTTCATATTTGATTTTATCAAATAATAAAACGAGGATTTTGGTTTTAATTATTTTCTCTCCGGAAACATATTTCACATTAAAATAAATGAGAGGAGAAAATATGACTTCTCCAAAACAATTGAAATATTGGAGGAAAAATATTAAAATCATATATTGGATTTTATTCGGATTTTATTTGCAATTTTAATTGCATTAAAAAAATTTGGACGTTTTCAAAACTACATTTTTGTGTCAAAAAAATGTTCACCCTATTCTAATTATTTTAACTAGACGGGGAAAATTTGTTTTATCTTTTTGGGATTTTTTTATTTATTTTTCTATGAATTTTTTCGGCGGAATGTTAAAAAAAAAAGCGCGCGCGCGCGACCGGGCCGAGGCCCGGCCGAGCGGCCGGCCCAGCCACGCCGTCTCCTCCGCGCGTACGCGAGCGCCGCCGCCCGAGTCCGCCCCGAGCACGGGAGCCACCGCCGCCGCCTTGCCCCTCCTCCAAGCAGGCCCCCCTCCTTAAACACCGCCGCCGCCCCCCCCTTCACCCCGTCCCCGCCTGAGCCGAGCCCCGCCGGAGCCGCGAGCGCCGCCGCCCGTCGCCGCCGCCGGAGCCCGCACCTCGCCGCCCCTCGCCGCCCCAAGCCCCGCCGCACCCCGCCGCCCTCGCCGCCCCCTCGCCGGACCCCGCCGGAGCCCCGTCCCGACGAGGTATCGATCCGACGCCGTTGCCGTTTTTAAAAAAAAACCTCTTCGTTTAAAAAAAAAACCTAGATCTGTTTATTTTCTTCGGTTTTATTATTTAGTGAACGTTCACTGACCGGTTCGTTTTAACGAACGTGTTCGTCGGATTTTCACTGTTAACGAACGTCCGTTCTTTAACCGTTCGTCAGTTTTCTTTTCCGTCAGATTTTTCCGCGATTTTTCAGATCTCGATTTCTGATCGGATCTTCGTTTCTGTTTAACTTTTCGCTCGTTTATCGGAATCAGGCGATTCAAGCGCCTAGAGTTTCGTCTCGAAATTCTCTTTCCGTTTAACCTACTCAAACAAGTTTTTTCTACTGTAAAATTTGACCTAGATCCAGATTAGTAAGCGAAGCTTGTGTCTTTCGCCGTTTGACTTCCGTTGTCTCGTTCGAGTTGATTCTTTTTGCAAACCGGAGTTCTTAAGTTGAACTTTCTGGTTGGATCTTTCATTCGAGTTTTACCTGTGCATTAGATGAGTACTTATTGTTTGCTTGTTTGTTTGCGATAGAGTACCCGGAGTGTGCCGCTTGTTACTTTGAATCGCTAGGTTTCGCGGATCATCAGCAAGGCAAGTAACACTTTGATCATACCTTTCCATACCCAGTTTTCATTGCATTAGATCAATCCTCAAACATTGCATGGTTAGGATCTAATTAAATTGTGGGTATTGGGAAGTAGTTGAGGTAGTACCTATTACCTGTTTTATTTTTCAAACCCTTGGGAGTTACTTCTACGTTGCTATTATATTGCCATGCTATGCTCGTAGACGTGGATTGGGTTTGAGTGATATTCATGACAGATGTGAGATTGTTAATAATGGTTTACTTGAGATTGAGAAACTTCCGTGTGCAGCCACAAGCTATTATGGGCTCTAGGATAGTTGAGTAGGTTACATGATCTCTTGAAGAGGTGGGCTAGCAGATGTAGGGGAAAGTAGGTGTAACTGTCCATCCGGAGTAAAGAGTGATTGTTTCTGAAAGACTGTGTCTCGGTCATCCGTTTCTCAAACATCATGTAGTGTGAGAACCAAGCGGAGGCGATCGAGTCTTGTGGGAAAAAGTGCGCAAACCTCTGCAGAGTGTACAAACTAATCATGGTTAGCCGTGTCCCCGGTTATGGACAACCTGAGTATCTAGTACCTGGATTATCATGTGAATCTCATCATCATGTTACTTTTAATTAATTTTGTGGGGTTAATGATGACATTTAATTGGGATTGAGATGCTGTCAACCATCTCAATGTTCAACAACCACCATGATAGTTAAATAAAATTTATTCCTTTGCAGTAGGGAAAAATTGGCTTTTCGCAAAACTTTAACCATAGAGCTTTCCACCAGCCAAATATGCATGTAGAATAGCATTATTATGTTCATTATTCTCTATGTGTTATTTTGCCAGCATATTCTATGTGCTGACCCGTTTTCGGGCTGCAACGTTTCATGTTGCAGACTTTTCAGACGACGAGTAAGGTGCCTTAGGTCGTGGTCTTATACTCAGTGATGCCGTTGGAGTTGATGGACTCATTTATCTTCCAAGCCTTCCGCTGTTATCGTATTTAGATGGCCTTAAGCCATATTTATCATACTTATTATCTTTGGAGATATTCAATGTAATAAGTGTGTGATTGCTACTCTGTTATAAATCCTCCATTTGTACTGTGCGTGTCAGCATTACTGATCCAGGGATGACACTGGTGCACAGCAGCACAGACTATTTGAGGTCTGGTCGCTACAAAGGTGGTATCAGAGCACACGCTGACTGTAGGACACGACCACTAAGCTTAAGCCCTAGAAAACTTCTCTCTTCTCATTTCTGACCCCTCTCCACTTTCTACTCTTTTAGGAATGGCGGATGCAAGGAGCAAGTTCATGCAACCAGACGAAGACACGCCTTTTGGTCGACATTTGAAGGAAGTCACTAAGTACTTGAACATAGGAATACCAAGCATCACCGGAACCTACAACGCCACATTACCCGAAGAGGAGAGCTGGAAGATTCAAGTTCACATTCCAGGAAGGACGTTTGTGCCAGTTACTGAACCCATAAGATTGGTTTTCGAAGCATCAACCTGGAGTTTAGGGAAGAGCATGGCCACCCACATCGCTATGGGACGCATTGGAGAAGTCTACCACAGGGAGCTTAAGGATACAATTTATCAGATTTGTGGACGCCGGGACGAGCAATGGGAGATGATCAGAACCAAGAAGGATGGATCAATTGTAGCTTTCATCCAGGAGCAAAACCAACATATTCGTCGCCAGGAGAACCAGATGTGCTCAGACAAGGAAGAACTGAAGAAGGCATTGACGAAGATCAAGGAGCTGGAGGAAGAACTCAAGGCTACACGCGAGGATTATTTGGAGGAAATCGTCGCACTAGTAGGGAAGAATGACGACCTGGAGAAGAAGATTAGAGTATTCATGGGAAATCCAGTGCCAAAAGCAAAAGATGACGAATGCACTTGCCCGGATAACTACATCATCATCGACGACACCGACTCGGAACCAAGTGAAGATGACTTTGTTGATGAAGCTGGAGCAGACATCATGGAGTCTTCAACTGATTAGAATTTCTAGTAGACCACCATATCAGTAGTAGTTTTCCCCCATTCAATAGTATAGTTCGAGCACTTTGTAACGCTAGTTAGATCGATTGTATGCCTTGTTTGAATTGATTGAGTGATATTGACTGTATTTGTCTCATGAGCATATGGGTAGTGTTTTCCCTCTAGACCTCATTCTATTCTTAACTCTCATCTTTTCTAACCCATCAGATGCCTCCGAGACGCGACACCGGATTTGTTTTCCCACCGGAGATCACCCAGTTGATTCAGCAACAGAATGCCCTGATGCAAGTGTTAGTGCAGAACCAAGGCAACAACAACAACAACCCACCGCCACCTCCACCTGTTGATCACTTAGCCCGTTTCTTGAGGCTAAACCCGCCGGTGTTTTCCAGTAGCACCGAGCCGATTGTTGCAGATGATTGGCTCCGCAAAGTTGGAAGGGAGTTGACCACTGCAGGATGCACAGATGCGGAAAGAGTGCGTTTTGCCGCACATCAGCTTGATGGACCCGCAGCATCATGGTGGGAGAATTACACAGCCACGCACCCTATTGACACCGTCACATGGGACCAGTTTCAGCAAGCTTTCCGTACAGCTCATGTTTCAGCAGGAGCTATGGCTATGAAGAAGCGTGAATTTCGCAACCTACGCCAAGGAGGACGCACCGTAGGCCAGTATGTGGAGGATTTTAGTAAGTTAGCACGTTATGCACCAGATGACGTTGCTACAGATGCAGCCAAGCAGGAGAAACTTTTGGAAGGACTGAATGATGAACTGAGTATGCAGTGGATGGTAGCAACCTTCAACAACTATCAGGAGTTGGTAGATAGAGCTCTCATGATTGAAGGGAAACAACAGCAGATTGAAAACCATAAGAGGAAGTATGGACAAGGGAAGTATAACTCTGGAGCTCAACAGAAGCCGCGATTTGCCCCGAAACCGGGAGGACAGTTTCAGCATACCCATGGAGGAGGTAGTTCGCACAACCATAATGGCTCCAAGAATGGTAATGGGAATGGAGGAACCAACGGACAGAACCGCACCAACCCATCTACCCCAGCCAAGAGGGATCTAAGTCACGTTACCTGTTTCAAGTGCCAGAAGACTGGACATTATGCAACTGATTGTCCTGAAGCCCAAAATGGAAATGGCAATGGAAGCTCTGGGAAGAAGCCGAACCCGTTCAACAAAGGACATGTGAACCACGTGAGCGTGGAGGAGGTTGAAGCACAGCCTGATGCAGTAATAGGTATGTTTTTGGTTAAGTCATTTACTGCAATCGTTCTTTTCGATACTGGTGCATCGCATTCATACATATCAAGGGGATTTGTGGATAAGTTTAAGTTGCCCACCAAAGTTCTCAGAACACCTATGTTAGTAACCTCGCCAGGAGCAGAGTATATGGCAAGCCAAGGATGTTTTCAGATGCCATTGGCCATTGGTAGGCATGTTTTCCCCTCAGACCTAATAATTTTGGAGTCGCAAGGTTTGGATGTGATTTTGGGAATGGATTGGCTATCGATGTATGGAGGAAACATCGATTGCGCCAGTAAGTCGATTTTGCTTACCACCCCAGAAGGAAAAAGGATCAAGTATGTATCCCGGCATACGCCGAAGAGGACTCAGGTGAATTCCTTATCGGGAGTTGTACAGGAGGAAGTACCAGTGGTGAAGGATTACCCGGATGTATTTCCAGAAGAGTTGCCAGGCATGCCACCAGATAGAGACATTGAGTTTTTGATTGAACTTTTGCCAGGCACAGGGCCAATATCTAAGAGACCGTACAGGATGCCCGCGAAAGATTTGGAGGAGATTAAGAAGCAGATTAAGGAGTTACTGGATAAAGGCTATATTCGCCCAAGTTCGTCACCTTGGGGATCACCAGTACTTCTAGTGGAGAAGAAAGATGGATCGTTGAGGATGGTTGTTGATTACCGTGGATTGAATGAAGTGACCATCAAGAACAAGTACCCACTGCCAATGATCAATGATCTGTTTGACCGATTACAAGGAGCTAAGGTATTTTCCAAGATCAATCTACGATCAGGATATCATCAGTTGAAGATTCGAGAGCAGGATATACCTAAGACGGCTTTTACCACCAGGTATGGGCTATATGAGTATACCGTTATGTCTTTTGGTCTGACTAACGCACCTGCCTATTTCATGAACCTGATGAACAAAGTGTCTATGGAGTTTTTGGATAAGTTCGTCGTGGTGTTCATTGACGATATTTTAGTCTTTTCCAAGAATGAGGAAGAGCATGAGGAGCATTTGCGATTGGTACTTGAGAAGCTCAGAGAACATCAGTTATATGCCAAGTTCAGCAAATGTGAATTTTGGCTGAAGGAAGTTGGATTCCTCGGACATGTTATTTCTGGAGAAGGAATAGCAGTAGACCCTGCCAAAGTTGACACAGTGACAAGTTGGGAATCACCCACGTCAGTTGGAGAGATCCGGAGTTTTCTTGGACTTGCAGGATACTACCGGAGATTCATCGAGAATTTCTCAAAGATTGCTAAACCCATGACTGAGCTATTGAAAAAGGACACCAAGTTCAATTGGACTGAGGAATGTGAAGCTAGTTTCCAAGAGTTGAAGAAACGATTGGTTACGTCACCAGTGTTGATTCTGCCAGATCAACGCAAGGATTATGAAGTTTATTGCGACGCTTCTCGTCGAGGACTTGGAGCAGTGCTTATGCAGGAAGGAAGAGTTGTGTCATATGCTTCACGACAACTTAAACCCCATGAGAAGAATTATGCTACGCATGATTTGGAGTTAGCAGCCATGGTGCATGCGTTGAAGACATGGAGACATTTTCTCATCGGAAACCATTGTGAGGTTTACACGGATCATAAGAGTTTGAAGTATATTTTCACGCAGAAGGAGTTAAATCTCAGACAGAGGAGATGGTTGGAGCTTATTAAGGACTATGATATGAGATTGCATTACCACCCAGGAAAGGCTAACGTAGTAGCAGACGCGTTGAGCCGCAAGAGTCATGTCAACACCCTCATGACAGGAGAGTTACCTCAGGAGTTAGCCGAGGACCTTCGCGAGCTATGTTTGGAGATAGTCCCAAGAGGCTATTTAGCGACACTGGAGATTCAGTCTACCTTGATGGAAAGGATCAGAGAAGCTCAGAAGACAGACAAGGAGATTGACGAGATAAAGGAGAAGATGAGCAAAGGAAAAGCCAAGGGATTTCGTGAGGATGAGCACGATACCTTATGGTTTGAGGACTGCGTATATGTGCCAAATGATCCGGAGATCAGGAAGTTGATTTTGCAAGAGGCCCATGATTCACCGTATTCGACTCACCCAGGGAATACCAAGATGTATTTGGATCTGAAAAATACTTTCTGGTGGACCGGAATGAAGAAGGATATTGCGGAGTATGTAGCAGTTTGTGATGTGTGTCAGAGAGTGAAGGCAGAGCATCAGAAGCCAGCAGGATTGCTACAACCATTGCCGATACCCGAATGGAAGTGGGATAAAATAGGCATGGATTTTATCACGGGATTGCCCAGGATTCGTTCAGGCTATGACTCAATATGGGTTGTAGTCGACCGTTTGACGAAAGTAGCTTATTTCATTCCAGTGAAGACCACTTACACCAGTGCTAAGTTGGCAAAGATATACATGACCAGAATCGTATGTTTGCATGGAGTTCCGAGGACCATTGTATCAGACAGAGGAACCCAGTTTACCTCGAAGTTTTGGAAGCAGTTACATGAAATATTGGGAACCAGGCTAGAATTTAGTACAGCCTTTCACCCACAGACCGATGGACAGACCGAGAGAGTCAATCAGATTTTGGAGGATATGCTGAGAGCTTGTGCACTAGATTATGGATCTAGTTGGGACGAAAATTTGCCATATGCAGAGTTTTCTTACAACAACAGTTATCAAACCAGTTTGAAGATGGCCCCTTTCAAAGCTTTGTACGGAAGAAGGTGTAGAACACCGTTGTTATGGGACGAAGTTGGAGACCGTCAGTTGTTTGGACCAGATTTGATTAAGGAGTCTGAACAGAAAGTGAGGTTAATTCGCGATAGGCTCAAGGTAGCCCAGTCCAGACAGAAGAGTTATGCTGATTCTAAACGAAAGGAGACAGTTCACGAAGCCGGAGACAGAGTGTATCTTCGAGTATCACCACTTCGAGGAGTGAAGCGCTTTGGAGTTAAGGGAAAGCTAGCGCCCCGTTTTATCGGACCATACAGAGTTTTGGAACGTATGGGAGAAGTTGCCTACAAGCTGGAATTACCCGAAGGATTGTCAGGAGTTCATGATGTATTTCACGTTTCCCAGTTGAAGAAGTGCCACGCAGAGATGGCTGAGATACCACTGAGAGATACCGTGCCGCTGGAAGCGATTCAGCTGGAAAGTGATTTGACCTATGAGGAGAAACCAGTTAAGATTCTTGAGTATGCCAGCCGAGTCACCCGCAGTAAGGTTATCAAGTTTTGCAAAGTTCAGTGGAGTCACCATATTGAGGATGAAGCCACCTGGGAGCGAGAGGAAGACCTACGAAAGGACCACTCTCACCTGTTTTCTAGCCAACCCGAATCTCGAGGGCGAGATTCATCTTAAGGGGGGTAGGTTTGTAACATCCCAAATTTTCAATTTGGAATGTTATACATAGATCATTCAATGCATAGCATATTTTTATTGCATTTTGACAAATCCTCGATAAATCCTAAGCAACTCAAGGACCCTCGGAGAGAGTTGGGGATTTTCTAGATTTTTCATATTTGATTTTATCAAATAATAAAACGAGGATTTTGGTTTTAATTATTTTCTCTCCGGAAAAATATTTCACATTAAAATAAATGAGAGGAGAAAATATGACTTCTCCAAAACAATTGAAATATTGGAGGAAAAATATTAAAATCATATATTGGATTTTATTCGGATTTTATTTGCAATTTTAATTGCATTAAAAAAATTGGACGTTTTCAAAACTGCATTTTTGTGTCAAAAAAAGTTCACCCTATTCTAATTATTTTAACTAGACGGGGAAAATTTGTTTTATCTTTTTTGGACTTTTATTTATTTTTGTATGAATTTTTTCGGCGGAATTTTTTTTAAAAAAAGCGCTCGCGCGCGACCGGGCCGAGGCCCAACTGCGCCGTCTCCTCCGCGCGTACGCGAGCGCCGCCGCCCGAGTCCGCCCCGAGCACGGGAGCCGCCGCCGCCGCCTTGCCCCTCCTCCAAGCAGCCCCCCCTCCTAAATACCGCTGCCGGCCCCCCCCCCCTTCACCCCGTCCCCGCCTGAGCCGAGCCCCGCCGGAGCCGCGAGCGCCGCCGGCGCCGCCGGAGCCCGCACCTCGCCGCCCCAAGCCCCGCCGCACCCCGCCGCCCTCGCCGCCCCCTCGCCGGACCCGGCCGGAGCCCCGTCCCGACGAGGTATCGATCCGACGCCGTTGCCGTTTTTAAAAAAAAAACCCGTTCGTTTTAAAAAAAAACCTAGATCGGTTTATTTTCTTCGGTTTTATTATTTAGTGAACGTTCACCGACCCGTTCGTTTTAACGAACGTGTTCGTCGGATTTTCACTGTTAACGAACGTCCGTTCTTTAACCGTTCGTCAGTTTTCTTTTTCGTCAGATTTTTCCGCGATTTTTCAGATCTCGATTTCTGATCGGATCTTCGTTTCTGTTTAACTTTTCGCTCGTTTATCGGAATCAGGCGATTCAAGCGCCTAGAGTTTCGTCTCGAAATTCTCTTTCGGTTTAACCTACTCAAACAAGTTTTTGCTACTGTAAAATTTGACCTAGATCCAGATTAGTAAGCAAAGCTTGTTTCTTTCGCCGTTTGACTTTCGTTGTCTCGTTCGAGTTGATTCTTTTTGCAAACTGGAGTTCTTAAGTTGAACTTTCTGGTTGGATCTTTCATTCGAGTTTTACCTGTGCATTAGATGAGTACTTATTGTTTGCTTGTTTTTTGCGATAGAGTACCCGGAGTGTGCCGCTTGTTACTTTGAATCGCTAGGTTTCGCGGATCATCAGCAAGGCAAGTAACACTTTGATCATACCTTTCCATACCCAGTTTTCATTGCATTAGATCAATCCTCAAACATTGCATGGTTAGGATCTAATTAAATTGTGGGTATTGGGAAGTAGTTGAGGTAGTACCTATTACCTGTTTTATTTTTCAAACCCTTGGGAGTTACTTCTACGTTGCTATTATATTGCCATGCTATGCTCGTAGACGTGGATTGGGTTTGAGTGATATTCATGACATATGTGAGATTGTTAATAATGGTTTACTTAAGGTGGCAACTAAAACTCACATCTGGGTGGATTGAGGCACCTGGAGAACCCAGTGTTGTCTGTTTGTATAAGGACCGCCACCCAGGCTCAAAGGGATCATAAGATTATTCATGCTGGAAACTTCCGTGTGCAGCCACAAGCTACTATGGGCTCTAGGATAGTTGAGTAGGTTACATGATCTCTTGAAGAGGTGGGCTAGCAGATGTAGGGGAAAGTAGGTGTAACTGTCCATCCGGAGTAAAGAGTGATTGTTTCTGAAAGACTGTGTCTCGGTCATCCGTTTCTCAAACATCATGTAGTGCGAGAACCAAGCGGAGGCGATCGAGTCTTGTGGGGAAAAGTGCGCAAACCTCTGCAGAGTGTACAAACTAATCATGGTTAGCCGTGTCCCCGGTTATGGACAACCTGAGTATCTAGTACCTGGATTATCATGTGAATCTCATCATCATGTTACTTTTAATTAATTTTGTGGGGTTAATGATGACATTTAATTGGGATTGAGATGCTGTCAACCATCTCAATGTTCAACAACCACCATGATAGTTAAATAAAATTTATTCCTTTGCAGTAGGGAAAAATTGGCTTTTCGCAAAACTTTAACCATAGAGCTTTCCACCAGCCAAATATGCATGTAGAATAGCATTATTATGTTCATTATTCTCTATGTGTTATTTTGCCAGCATATTCTATGTGCTGACCCGTTTTTGGGCTGCAACGTTTCATGTTGCAGACTTTTCAGACGACGAGTAAGGTGCCTTAGGTCGTGGTCTTATACTCAGTGATGCCGTTGGAGTTGATGGACTCACTTATCTTCCAAGCTTTCCGCTGTTATCGTATTTAGATGGCCTTAAGCCATATTTATCATACTTATTCTCTTTGGAGATATTCGATGTAATAAGTGTGTGATTGCTACTCTGTTATAAATCCTCCATTTGTACTGTGCGTGTCAGCATTACTGATCCAGGGATGACACTGGTGCACAGCAGCACAGACTATTTGAGGTCTGGTCGCTACAGGCAGACTGAACCTTCTCGATCACCGCACTCATGATAGTGCGGTGCTCTTCGTCGATGGAAGCGCCGCGAAGCGCTTCCAGCAAGTTGTCCGGTGCCTCTGGATGGGCAGAGGCCACCGGCACGGGCGGCTTGCCCCTCTTAACGGGGGGTCGCCTGACAGAGTCCGGAACCACTGGAGGTTCCGGCGCAGTGTTCGGCTGGAGGCCGAATTCGGAGCCCATGGGAGTCTTGCTCCCTTTGCGCCCAGGGTCTGGAATGTCGCCTCGAGGCGCCTCCAGGACTACCTGCCCTCGGCTCAGTGCCCTTTGAGACAACACCTCGACGTTGTCCGTAGGGCGAGGGGTGGAGGCGGTCGGAAGTGAATCGCTATTCATATTCGATGGGTCCAAAGAACCATCCGACGAAGATACGTCGATACGGGCTCAGGACGGACTGCATAATCATGTTCGGCGTGATGAGAAGCAGTACAATAAAACATACCATGAATTACTATGGTATCCGGATACTTACGACTTCGCTAGGGGCTTGTCCCTGGGCAGCCACTCGTCGCCGCTGTAGGCGGCCGTCGTGGAGCAGTACGGAAGGAGGGTCCTTCCCTTCTTGGACCCTTCGGCCTCCCCGGTTGGGGAGGCCTTCCTTTTCTTGTCTTCCCCGTCTAGGGGGGGAGAACTTTCCTCTTCCTCCTCCTCGTTTTCATGGGAGGAGTGCGCCTCGGAGTTTTCAGACGATGAGTCCGATATAACCTTGCGTCGGAGACCCTTTCGGGTCCCTGTGGCCTTCTTCTTGGCCTTCTTCACCGGCACCTCGTAAGGCGCCGGAACCAGCATTTCCGTTAGGAGAGCATCTGCTGGATCCTCAGGCAGGGGGGCTGGGCAATCAATCTGCTCTGCTGTCTCTACCCAGTCCTGTTAATAACATGGAGGCTTAGATCCCGCACATGATTAAACTGGGGAAAATAAACATCCTGTGAGATATAATAAAACTTACCGGATTGGCATGGCGCTTTGCGCTGAGTCCGCGGTCCTCGGTAAGGGGAGGAGGTACCTCGACACCCTTGAACAGCACCTTCCAGACGTCCTTGTGCGTCGTGTGGAAGAGCTCTCGCAACATCTGGTGCTCGGCCGGGTCGAACTCCCACAAATTGAATGCCCGTCGTTGACACGGGAGGATCCGGCGGAAGAGCATGACCTGGACCACATTGACAAGCTTGATTTTCTTGCTCATCATGTTTCTGATGCATTTCTGGAGTCCGGTCAGCTCCACCGATGAACCCCAAGACAGGCCCTTCTCTTTCCAGGAGGTGAGCCGTGTGGGGATTCCGGATCGGAATTCGGGGGCCGCCACCCAGTTGGTGTCGCGCGGCTCGGTGATGTAGAACCACCCCGATTGCCACCCCTTTATGGTCTCCACATAGGAGCCTTCGAGCCAGGTGATATTAGGCATTTTGCCCACCATGGCGCCTCCGCACTCCGCTTGCTGGCCGACCACCACCTTCGGTTTAACATTGAAGGTCTTCAGCCACAGGCCAAAGTGGGGCCTGATGCGGAGGAAGGCCTCACACACGACGATAAACGCCGAGATGTTGAGGATGAAATTGGGGGCCAGATCGTGAAAATCCAGCCCGTAGTAGAACATGAGCCCGCGGACAAACGGGTGGAGGGGAAATCCCAGTCCGCGGACAAACTGGGTAAGGAAACCACCCTCTCACGGGGTTCGGGCGTAGGGATGATCTGCCCCGCATCTGGCAGCCGGTGTGCGATGTCCGCGGCCAAATATCCGGCTCCCCGTAGCTTTGTGATGTTCTCCTCCGTGACGGAGGAGACCATCCACTTGCCTCCCGCTCCGGACATGCTTGGAGTGGTTTGAGGGGGGAAACGCGAACTTGGGTGCTGGAGCTCGAGTGCGCAGGAATGGATGAGCAAGGTGGAAGAAGGCGTGGGTAAAAAGAGGAATCCTTGTCCCTTTATAGGGGCGGAGGAAACTATACGCCTCCCCACCTGCCTAGCAAAACTCGCTTATTCCCCAAGCACCGTAATTGATGGCGCGGTTGGGTTACCCACATCCGTATTGATGAGAATCCCGTCATAAGGGGACACGATCTCTGCTTCGACAAGACGTGCCAAGAAAACCGCCTCGCAATACGTGCAGTAGCTGGTTGAGAAAAATGGTTCGAATAATGACTGGGCCGTGGTATGATGTCATGCTGCCAAACGTGTCAGCAGATTAGATTTGTGGAAATATTATTCTCTCTACAGTGGTATGTGGAACTTGTTTTGCAGAGCCGGACACTATCCTTGTGTTCAAGATCTTCTATGGAATATTCAGAGGAAGAACCCGCCTTGCAATGCCGAAGACAAATCTGCGCGCCAGACTCATCGTCATTGAAGCCTGGTTCAGGGCTACTGAGGGAGTCCTGGAATAGGGGGTCCTCGGACGGCCGAACTATATACTTTAGCCGGACTGTTGGACTATGAAGATACAAGATTGAAGACTTCGTCCCATGTCCGGATGGGACTCTCCTTGGCGTGGAAGGCAAGCTTGGCAATACGGATATGTAGATCTCCTCCCTTGTAACCGACTCTGTGTAACCCTAGCCCCCTCCGGTGTCTATATAAACCGGAGGGTTTAGTCCGTAGGACAACAACAATGATACCATAGGCTAGCTTCTAGGGTTTAGCCTCTACGATCTCGTGGTAGATCAACTCTTGTAATACTCATATCATCAAGATCAATCAAGCAGGAAGTAGGGTATTACCTCCATCGAGAGGGCCCGAACCTGGGTAAACATCGTGTCCCCCGCCTCCTGTTACCATCCGCCTTAGACGCACAGTTCGGGACCCCCTACTCGAGATCCGCCGGTTTTGACACCGACACTCGTGGGTTTTGAGATTGTTGAGTCCTCGTGACTCACAAATTCTACCAAAACAGTTGCAGGTGCCAATGATACTAGTGCAGGTGATGCTACCGAACTCAAGTGGGAGTTCGACGAGGAACTTGGTCGTTACTACTTTTCGTTTCCTGATGAGTAGTGGAGCCCAGTTGGGACGATCAGGGATCTAGCATTTGGGGTTATCTTCTTTTCATTTGTATTTGCCCGTAGTCGGACTATGTATGTACTCTGAATGATGTATGTTTAATTAACGTATTGTGTGAAGTGGCGATTGTAAGCCAACTCTTTATCCCATTCTTGTTCATTACATGAGATTGTGTGAAGATGACCCTTCTTGCGACAAAACCACCATGCGGTTATGCCTCCAAGCCGTGCCTCGACACGTGGGAGATATAGCCGCATTGTGGGTGTTACATCAATCCAGTAGGAGACAACGCAACAAGCCACCGAATACCTGCACAAACAAACACCAACTTGCACCCAACGCGACAAAGGGGTTGTCAATCCCTTCACGGTTATTTGCAAAGTGAGATATGATAGAGATGGATAAACGGTGAAGTAATATTTTTGGTTTATGAAATGGAAAGTAAAAGATTGCAAAGAAAGTAAATAGGAAACAAAAATTATAGATCGGAAACTTATATGATGGAAAGTAGACCCGGGGGCCATAGTTTTCACTAGAGGCTTCTCTCAAGATAGTAAATATTACGGTGGGTGAACAAATTACTACTGGGCAATTGATAGAAAAGTGCAAAGTTATGACGATATCTAAGGCAATGATCATGAATATAGGCATCACGTCCGTATCAAGTAGACTAAAACGATTCTACATCTACTACTATTACTCCACACATCGACCGACTCCTACCTGCATCTAGAGTATTAATTCATAAGAACAGAGTAACGCATTAGGTAAGATGACATGATGTAGCTGGATAAACTCAAGCGATATGATGAAACCCCCATCTTGTTATCCTCGATGGCAACAATACAATACGTGTCGGTTCCCCTTCTATCACTAGGATCGAGCACCGCAAGATTGAACCCAAAGCTAAGCACTTCTCCCATTGCAAGAAAAACCAATCTAGTTGGCCAAACCAAGTTGATAGTTCAAAGAGAGTTACAAAGGTATCAAATCATGCATATAAGAATTCAGAGAAGATTCAAATAATATTAATAGATAAGTTGATTATAAATCCACAATTCATCGGGTCTCGGCAAACACACCGCAAAATAGTATTACATCGAATAGATCTCCAAGAACATCGAGGAGAACATGGTATTGAGAATCAAAGAGAGAGAAGAAGCCATCTAGCTACTAGCTATGGACCCGTAGGTCTGTGGTAAACTACTCACGCTTCATCGAAGAGGCAATGGTGTTGTTGTAGAAGCCCTCCGTGATCGAATCCCCCTCCGGCAGGACGATGGAACAGGGCCCCTAGATGGGATCTCAGGGGTACATAAGGTTTCGGCGGTGGAAAAGTGGTTTCGTGGCTCCCCTGGAAGGTTTTGGGATATTTGAGAAGATATAGGCGGAAGAAATAGGTCGGTGGAGTCACGAGGGGCCCACAAGGGTGGGGGGCGCGCCCTACCCCCCTAGGCGCGCCCTCCGTCCTTGTGGCCGCCTCGTGGCTTCTCTGACTTGCACTTCAAGTCCTCTGGATGTCTTCTGGTCCAAGAAAAATCATCGCGAAAGTTTTATTCCGTTTGGACTCCGTTTGGTATTCCTTTTCTGCGAAACTCTAAAACAAGGAAAAAACAGGAACTAGCACTGGGCTCTAGGTTAATAGGTTAGTCCCAAAAATCATATAAAATAGAATATTAATACATATAAAACATCCAAAACAGATAATATAATAGCATGAAACAATAAAAAATTATAGATACGTTGGAGACTCATCAATGATGAATCCACCCGGCGGCCATGGCCCGCAAGTTGCCTGGAGTGAGTAGAGGGTCGGGTCGCCGGCCAGCTTCTCGCCGTCGCCGCAGCCCTGGGGGTGCGCACCCTCGCCTGGCTACGCCGACGGCGAGCACGGCGGATTCAACCCAAACATCACCTTTCCGCATGGCTAGCGCGCCTCACCCTCCGGTCTGAACCCCGACCAGCGCACGCCCTCGCCCGTGTTCGCCGGCATCCAGTACCCCCCGTACACCAACTCATCGCCTCGCCGACGCCGCCTCTGCGCCGTGGCGCCCTGCACTTCTCGGAAGCCTCGTCGTCGCATTTTGCCAACCCCAGCGCGACGGAAGCCGACATGGACGAGATTATCATGAGCGGCTCGATCGTCGCCGCCGCCACCCCCGGGTTCCAGGCACAAGACGATACAATGGACCTCGCCGGTGACATGGACGACGAGCTCGACTACGGCGAGCAGGAGGAGGAAGAGGAGGAGGAGGAGGAGTCGGCACATGCACCGGCGAGGAAGGGGAAAAAGAAGAACCGGGGGAACAGGAACGGTGAGCCGCGCGGCAAGTGGACGTCCAAAGAAGACGAGCGCCTCGCCGAAGCATGGAAGACCGTCTGCCTCGACCCGATCACCGGCATGAACCAGAGCGCCGACTGTTGGAAATATGCCCTAGAGGCAATAATAAAATGGTTATTATTATATTTCCTTGTTCATGATAATTGTCTATTGTTCATGCTATAATTGTGTTATCCGGAAATCGTAATACATGTGTGAATACATAGACCACAACATGTCCCTAGTGAGCCTCTAGTTGACTAGCTCGTTGATCAACAGATAGTCATGGTTTCCTGACTATGGACATTGGATGTCATTGATAACGGGATCACATCATTAGGAGAATGATGTGATGGACAAGACCCAATCCTAAGCATAGCACAAGATCGTGTAGTTCGTTTGCTAGAGCTTTTCCAAATGTCAAGTATCATTTCCTTAGACCATGAGATTGTGCAACTCCCGGATGCCATAGGAGTGCTTTGGGTGTGCCAAACGTCACAACGTAACTGGTGGCTATAAAGGTGCACTACGGGTATCTCCGAAAGTGTCTGTTGGGTTGGCATGAATCGAGACTGGGGTTTGTCACTCCGTGTGACGGAGAGGTTTCTCTGGGCCCACTCGGTAATGCATCATCATAATGAGCTCAATGTGACCAAGTGTTTGGTCACGGGATCATGCATTACGGTACGAGTAAAGTGACTTGCGGTAACGAGATTGAACAAGGTATTGGGATACCGACGATCGAATCTCGGGCAAGTAACGTACCGATTGGCAAAGGGAATTGTATACGGGATTGATTGAATCCTCGACATCGTGGTTCATCCGATGAGATCATCGTGGAACATGTGGGAGCCAACAGGGGTATCCAGATCCCGCTGTTGGTTATTAACCGGAGAGTCGTCTCGGTCATGTCTGCATGTCTCCCGAACCCGTAGGGTCTACACACTTAAGGTTCAGTGACGCTAGGGTTGTAGAGATATTAGTATGCGGAAATCCGAAAGTTGTTCGGAGTCCCGGATGAGATACCGGACGTCACGAGGAGTTCCGGAATGGTCCGGAGGTGAAGAATTATATATAGGAAGTCCAGTTTCGGCCACCGGGAAAGTTTCGGGGGTCACCGGTATTGTACCGGGACCACCGGAAGGGTCTCGGGGGTCCACCGGGTGGGGCCACCTATCCCAGAGGGCCCCATGGGCTGAAGTGGGGAAGGGAACCAGCCCCTGGTGGGCTGGTGCGCCCCCTTTGGGCCTCCCCTGCGCCTAGGGTTGGAAACCCTAGGGGTGGGGGGGCGCCCCACTTGACTTGGGGGGCAAGTCCCCCCCCCCTTGAGATGGGATCTCTGGGGGCCGGCGCCCCCCTGGACCCCTATATAAAGAGGGGGGAGGGAGGGCTGCACACCCAAGCCCCTGGCGCCTCCCTCTCCCTCCCATGACACCTGTCCCTCTCGCTGAGCTTAGCGAAGCCCTGCCGAGATCCCCGCTACTTCCACCACCACGCCGTCGTGCTGCTGGATCTCCATCAACCTCTCCTTCCCCCTTGCTGGATCAAGAAGGAGGAGACGTCTTCCCAACCGTACGTGTGTTGAACGCGGAGGTGCCGTCCGTTCGGCGCTCGGTCATCGGTGATTTGGATCACGACGAGTACGACTCCATCAACCCCGTTCACTTGAACGCTTCCGCTCGCGATCTACAAGGGTATGTGGATGCACTCCTCTCTCTCATTGCTAGATGACTCCATAGATTGATCTTGGTGATGCGTAGAAATTTTTTAATTTCTGCTACGATCCCCAACAGTGGCATCATGAGCTAGGTCTATGCGTAGTTTCTATGCACGAGTAGAACACAAAGCAGTTGTGGGCGTCGATATTGTCAATTTACTTGTTGTTACTAGTCTTATCTTGATTCGGCGGCATCGTGGGATGAAGCGGCCCGGACCGACCTTACACGTACGCTTACGTGAGACAAGTTCCACCGACTGACATGCACTAGTTGCATAAGGTGGCTAGCGGGTGTCTGTCTCTCCCACTTTAGTCGGATCGGATTCGATGAAAAGGGTCCTTATGAAGGGTAAATAGAAATTGGCATATCACGTTGTGGTTTTGGCGTAGGTAAGAAACGTTCTTGCTAAGAAACCTATAGCAGCCACGTAAAAAATTTGCAACAACAGTTAGAGGACGTCTAACTTGTTTTTGCAGCATATGCCGTGTGATGTGATATGGCCAAAAGGATGTGATGAATGATATATGTGATGTATGAGATTGATCATGTTCTTGTAATAGGAATCACGACTTGCATGTCGATGAGTATGACAACCGGCAGGAGCCATAGGAGTTGTCTTAATTTATTTATGACCTGTGTGTCAACATATAACGTCATGCAATTACTTTACTTTATTGCTAAACCGTTAGCCATAGTAGTAGAAGTAATAAATGACGAGACAACTTCATGAAGACACGATGATGGAGATCATGATGATGGAGATCATGGTGTCATGCCGGTGACGACGATGATCATGGCGCCCCGAAGATGGAGATCAAAAGGAGCAAAATGATATTGGCCATATCATGTCACTATTTGATTGCATGTGATGTTTATCATGTTTTACATCTTATTTGCTTAGAACGACGATAGCTTAAATAAGATGATCCCTCGCAATAATTTCAAGAAAGTGTTCCCCCTAACTGTGCACCGTTGCGAAGGTTCTTTGTTTCGAAGCACCACGTGATGATCGGGTGTGATAGATTCTAACGTTCAAATACAACGGTGTAAGCCAGATTTACACACGCAATACACTTAGGTTGACTTGACGAGCCTAGCATGTACAGACATGGCCTCGGAACACGGAAGACCGAAAGGTCGATCATGAGTCGTATAGAAGATACGATCAACATGAAGATGCTCACCGATGTTGACTAGTCCGTCTCACGTGATGATCGGACACGGCCTAGTTGACTCGGATCATGTTTTACTTAGATGACTAGAGGGATGTCTATCTGAGTGGGAGTTCATTGAATAATTTGATTAGATGAACTTAATTATCATGAACTTAGTCTAAAATCTTTACAATATGTCTTGTAGATCAAATGGCCCACGCTGATGTTGCCCTCAACTTCAACGCGTTCCTAGAGAAAACCAAGCTGAAAGATGATGGCAGCAACTATACGGACTGGGTCCGGAACCTGAGGATCATCCTCATAGCTGCCAAGAAAGATTATGTCCTAGAAGCACCGCTAGGTGACGCACCCATCCCAGAGAACCAAGACGTTATGAACGCTTGGCAGCAGCGTGCTGATGATTACTCCCTCGTTCAGTGCGGCATGCTTTACAGCTTAGAACCGGGGCTCCAAAAGCGTTTTGAGCAACACGGAGCATATGAGATGTTCGAAGAGCTTAAAATGGTTTTCCAAGCTCATGCCCGGGTCGAGAGATATGAAGTCTCCGACAAGTTCTTCAGTTGTAAGATGGAGGAAAATAGTTCTGTCAGTGAGCACATACTCAAAATGTCTGGGTTACACAACCGCTTGACTCAGCTGGGAGTTAATCTCCCGGATGACGCGGTCATTGACAGAATCCTTCAGTCGCTTCCACCGAGCTACAAGAGCTTTGTGATGAACTTCAATATGCAGGGGATGGAAAAGACCATTCCTGAGGTATATTCAATGCTGAAATCAGCGGAGGTGGAGATCAAAAGGGAACATCAAGTGTTGATGGTGAATAAAACCACTAAGTTCAAGAAAGGCAAGGGTAAGAAGAACTTCAAGAAGGACGGCAAGGGAGTTGCCGCGCCCGGTAAGCCAGTTGCCGGGAAGAAGCCAAAGAATGGACCCAAGCCTGAGACTGAGTGCTTTTATTGCAAGGGAAGTGGTCACTGGAAGCGGAACTGCCCCAAGTACTTAGCGGACAAGAAGGCCGGCAACACCAAAGGTATATGTGATATACATGTTATTGATGTGTACCTTACCAGCACTCGTAGTAGCTCCTGGGTATTTGATACCGGTGCGGTTGCTCATATTTGTAACTCAAAGCAGGAGCTGCGGAATAAACGGAGACTGGCAAAGGACGAGGTGACGATGCGCGTCGGGAATGGTTCCAAGGTCGATGTGATCGCCGTCGGCACGCTACCTCTACATTTACCTACGGGATTAGTTTTAAACCTCAATAATTGTTATTTAGTGCCAGCTTTGAGCATGAACATTGTATCAGGATCTCGTTTAATTCGAGATGGCTACTCATTTAAATCCGAGAATAATGGCTGTTCTATTTATATGAGAGATATGTTTTATGGTCATGCCCCGCTGGTTAATGGTTTATTCTTAATGAATCTCGAACGTAGTGTTACACATATTCATAGTGTGAGTACCAAAAGATGTAAGGTTGATAATGATAGTCCCACATACTTGTGGCACTGCCGTCTTGGTCACATTGGTGTCAAGCGCATGAAGAAGCTCCATGCTGATGGACTTTTAGAGTCTCTTGATTACGAATCATTTGACACGTGCGAACCATGCCTCATGGGTAGGATGACCAAGACTCCGTTCTCCGGAACAATGGAACAAGCAACCAACTTATTGGAAATCATACATACTGATGTGTGCGGTCCAATGAGTGTTGAGGCTCGCGGTGGCTATCGTTATGTTCTCACTCTCACTGATGACTTGAGTAGATATGGGTATGTCTACCTAATGAAACACAAGTCTGAGACCTTTGAAAAGTTCAAGGAATTTCAGAGTGAGGTTGAGAATCAACGTGACAGGAAAATAAAATTCTTATGATCAGATCGTGGAGGGGAATATTTGAGTCACGAATTTGGCACACACTTAAGGAAAGGTGGAATAGTTTCACAACTCACGCCGCCTGGAACACCATAGCGAAATGGTGTGTCCGAACGTCGTAATCGCACTCTATTGGATATGGTGCGATCTATGATGTCTCTTACCGATCTACCGCTCTCATTTTGGGGCTATGCTTTAGAGACTGCCGCATTCACTTTAATAGGGCTCCGTCGAAATCCGTTGAGACGACACCGTATGAATTATGGTTTGGGAAGAAACCTAAGCTGTCGTTTCTAAAAGTTTAGGGATGCGATGCTTATGTCAAGAAACTTCAACCTGAAAAGCTCGAACCCAAGTCCGAAAAATGCGTCTTCATAGGATACCCTAAGGAAACCATTGGGTATACCTTCTACCTCATATCCGAAGGCAAGATCTTTGTTGCCAAGAACGGGTCCTTTCTGGAGAAAGAGTTTCTCTCGAAAGAAGTAAGTGGGAGGAAAGTGGAACTTGATGAAGTACTACCTCTTGAAGCGGAAAGTAGCGCAGCTCAGGAAAATGTTCCTGTGGTGCATGCACCGACTAGAGAGGAAGTTAATGATGATGATGATCAAGGTACTTCGGATCAAGCTCTTACTGAACGTCGTAGGTCCACAAGGACACGTTCCGCGCCAGAGTGGTACGGCAACCCTGTCTTGGAAATCATGTTGTTAGACAACGGTGAACCTTCGAACTATGAAGAAGCAATGGCGGGCCCAGATTCCGACAAATGGCTAGAAGCCATGCAATCCGAGATAGGATCCATGTATGAAAATGAAGTATGGACTTTGACTGACTTGCCTGATGATCGGCGAGCCATAGAAAAGAAATGGATCTTTAAGAAGAAGACAGACGCGGATGGTAATGTGACCATCTATAAGGCTCGACTTGTCGCTAAGGGTTATCGACAAGTTCAAGGGGTTGACTACGATGAGACTTTCTCACCCGTAGAGAAGCTGAAGTCCGTCCGAATCATGTTAGCAATTGCCGCATTCTATGATTACGAGATATGGCAAATGGACGTCAAAACGGCATTCCTTAACAGCTTTCTTAAGGAAGAATTGTATATGATGCAGCCGGAAGGTTTTGTCAATCCTAAGAATGCTAACAAGGTATGCAAGCTCCAGCGCTCCATCTATGGGCTGGTGCAAGCATCTCGGAGTTGGAACATTCGATTTGATGAGAAGATCAAAGCGTTTGGGTTTACACAGACTTATGGAGAAGCCTGTGTTTACAAGAAAGTGAGTGGGAGCTCTGTAGCATTTCTCATATTATATGTGGATGACATAATGTTGATGGGAAATGATATAGAATTCTTAGGAAGCATAAAGGCCTACTTGAACAAGTGTTTTTCAATGAAGGACCTTGGAGAAGCTGCTTATATATTAGGCATCAAGATCTATAGAGATAGATCAAGACACCTCATTGGTCTTTCACAAAGTACGTACCTTGACAAGATATTGAAGAAGTTCAATATGGATCAGTCCAAGAAGGGGTTCTTGCCTGTATTGCAAGGTGTGCAATTGAGCACGGCTCAATGCCCGACCACGGCAGAAGATAGAGAAAAGATGAGTGTCGTCCCCTATGCCTCGGCCATAGGGTCTATTATGTATGCCATGCTGTGTACCACACCTGATGTAAACCTTGCCATAAGTTTGGTAGGAAGGTACCAAAGTAATCCCGGCATGGAACACTGGACAGCGGTCAAGAATATCCTGAAGTACCCGAAGAGGACTAAGGATATGTTTCTCGTTTATGGAGGTGATGAAGAGCTCGTCGTAAAGGGTTACATCGATGCTAGCTTCGACACAGATCTGGATGACTCTAAGTCACAAACCGGATACGTGTATATTTTGATTGGTGGGGCAGTAAGCTGGTGCAGTTGCAAGCAAAGCGTCGTGGCGGGATCTACATGTGAAGCGGAGTACATGGCAGCCTCGGAGGCAGCGCATGAAGCAATCTGGATGAAGGAGTTCATCACCGACCTAGGAGTCATAACCAATGCGTCGGGGCCAATCACCCTCTTCTGTGACAACATTGGAGCTATTGCCCTTGCCAAGGAGCCCAGGTTTCACAGGAAGACCAGGCATATCAAGCGACGCTTCAACTCCATTCGTGAAAATGTTCAAAATGGAGACATAGATATTTGTAAAGTACATACGGACCTGAATGTAGCAGATCCATTGACTAAACCTCTCCCTAGAGCAAAACATGATCAACACCAGAACTCTATGGGTGTTCGATTCATCACAATGTAACTAGATTATTGACTCTAGTGCAAGTGGGAGACTGTTGGAAATATGCCCTAGAGGCAATAATAAAATGGTTATTATTATATTTTCTTGTTCATGATAATTGTCTATTGTTCATGCTATAATTGTGTTATCCGGAAATCGTAATACATGTGTGAATACATAGACCACAACATGTCCCTAGTGAGCCTCTAGTTGACTAGCTCGTTGATCAACAGATAGTCATGGTTTCCTGACTATGGACATTGGATGTCATTGATAACGGGATCACATCATTAGGAGAATGATGTGATGGACAAGACCCAATCCTAAGCATAGCACAAGATCGTGTAGTTCGTTTGCTAGAGCTTTTCCAAATGTCAAGTATCATTTCCTTAGACCATGAGATTGTGCAACTCCCGGATGCCATAGGAGTGCTTTGGGTGTGCCAAACGTCACAACGTAACTGGGTGGCTATAAAGGTGCACTACGGGTATCTCCGAAAGTGTCTGTTGGGTTGGCACGAATCGAGACTGGGATTTGTCACTCCGTATGACGGAGAGGTATCTCTGGGCCCACTCGGTAATGCATCATCATAATGAGCTCAATGTGACCAAGTGTTTGGTCACGGGATCATGCATTACGGTACGAGTAAAGTGACTTGCCGGTAACGAGATTGAACAATGTATTGCGATACCGATGATCGAATCTCGGGCAAGTAACGTACCGATTGACAAAGGGAATTGTATACGGGATTGAATCCTCGACATCGTGGTTCATCCGATGAGATCATCGTGGAACATGTGGGAGCCAACATGGGTATCCAGATCCCGCTGTTGGTTATTGACCGGAGAGTCGTCTCGGTCATGTCTGCATATCTCCCGAACCCGTAGGGTCTACACACTTAAGGTTCGGTGACGCTAGGGTTGTAGAGATATTAGTATGTGGAAATCCGAAAGTTGTTTGGAGTCCCGGATGAGATCCCGGACGTCACGAGGAGTTCCGGAATGGTCCGGAGGTGAAGAATTATATATAGGAAGTCCAGCTTCGGCCACCGGGAAAGTTTCAGGGGTCACCGGTATTGTACCGGGACCACCGGAAGGGTCCCGGGGGTCCACCGGGTGGGGCCACCTATCCCGGAGGGCCCCATGGGCTGAAGTGGGGAAGGGAACCAGCCCCTGGTGGGCTGGTGCGCCCCCCTTGGGCCTCCCCTACGCCTAGGGTTGGAAACCCTAGGGGTGGGGGGCGCCCCACTTGACTTGGGGGGCAAGTCCCCCCCCCCCTTGGCCGCCGCCGCCCCCTTGAGATGGGTCTCTAGGGGCCGGCGCCCCCCTGGACCCCTATATAAAGAGGGGGGAGGGGGGCTGCACACCCAAGCCCCTGGCGCCTCCCTCTCCCTCCCGTGACACCTCTCCCTCTCGCTGAGCTTGGGGAAGCCCTGCCGAGATCCCCGCTACTTCCACCACCACACCGTCGTGCTGCTCGATCTCCATCAACCTCTCCTTCCCCCTTGCTGGATCAAGAAGGAGGAGACGTCTTTCCAACCGTACGTGTGTTGAATGCAGAGGTGTCGTCCGTTCGGCGCTCGGTCATCGGTGATTTGGATCACGACGAGTACGACTCCATCAACCCCGTTCACTTGAACGCTTCCGCTCGCGATCTACAAGGGTATGTAGACGCACTCCTCTCTCTCGTTGCTAGATGACTCCATAGATTGATCTTGGTGATGCGTAGAAAATTTTTAATTTCTGCTACGATCCCCAACACCGACACGTACTGGGAGCGCATCAAGTCGGAGGTCGACGAGCGCAAGTTGGTTGACCCCTACTTCCCCACCATCCACATGAAGCGCGGCTCGAAGGCCATGGCGAACCATTGGGCGATCGTCCAAATGGCGTGCAACAAATGGCATGGGATTGTCGAGGAGATCGTGGCTCGCCCGGAAAACGGCGCCGACGTCGAGGGTCAGGTATGTACAGACGCCGGCTCATGCTTCTTTTCGCCGTGTGCATCGCTAACACTTGTTCTTCGGCACAGATGGTTTGGATGTTCGCCATGTACCGCCAGGACAGCAACACCGTCCAAGAGTTCAAGTACCTCCACGTGTTCTCCCGGATCGAGAAGTGCAAGAAGTGGGCGGATGTCCGACACACCCTCGCCAAGGCCAAGGAGACGTACAAGCCGGACGCGCCCACGCCGGGGGCGGCGGACGGGCGCCCTGACGGGCAACAAACGAGCTAAGACGGCGAAGGACGCCGCACCGGCTACCGAGCGCCTGCACGCGTCCATCGAGCAGTGCATCGCTGACGCCAAGAACCGCGCCGCCCAGAGGGAAGAGAAAACCGAGGCGCGGTGGTCGGCGTTGATGACGAACAGCGCCGTCAAGCTCGACCTACTCCGGACCAACGTCGTCGCGAAGAAGAGGAACACCGACCTGGCATTCCTGATGGGGGCGGACATGTCGACGATGGACGAGCAGGTCAAGGCGTGTTACCTCGCGGAGCGCGGCCTCATCTTAAACCAGATGCCGTCGACGGCCGCGCCAGCTCCCATGCCAAACCCGACACCGCCGCCAAGCCTAACTGATGATGCCTCCACAACGCCCAGCACAAAACTAGCGCCGACGCCTACCAGCCCGAGCACGCCGACTCCCGCCAGTCCGACGCCGGAGGAGCACGCCGCCGTTTGATGCATTGCCTATGCATCACCTTCTTTTTGAACGCCAGACTTTCGCGTATGATTGATCGCCGAACTATGGCATGGTGATCGCCGAACTTTGTGGCAGGCAACCGTTGATCGCCGAATTTATGGTGTTTTTTTGGGTAACGGGAAATGTCAAATTTGTATTTATACATGTAATGTCTTGGGGCCGAAACCTGAGGACGTTGCTGGAAACTAGATCGTCGCGAAGTCAAAAAACGCCGGCCGGAGGGCTAAACTACAATCGAGTGGAGATGCTCTTACAACTGCTCATCCTGTGGCGCCTTTGGGGCTTGATGAAGCGGTCGGTCGACACGTTCGTACTAACGTCACTACTGTACTGGAGCGGCCGCGGACGATCGAGAGCCATCTCTACTGCTTAGCCTACCGGGAGTGATGGGTACTACCATACCATTGCAGCATGTACCGATACCGGGGCGCCAGGCAACGGACGGGCGGGCCCCGCACCGCACGGCGATGACCACGGCTGCCGGTGCCAGCCCCAGGACGACCAAAGAGGGAGGAGTGTTTTTTCTCCGGGTGAGGGAGGAGATCTTAATCGAGATTATACAGAGGAAAGGGAAAGATAGGGAGCACCGTACGTGCATGCGGTAGCATCCATGGCATAAAGAGAGGGAAGAGCACTCTTAGTCTCTTACCACCACAACTACTCTTCGTCCTCCTCCTCTATCCGGGCAGCACCGCAGGGAGAAGGAGAAGAGGATAGGAGAGAGGGAAGGGCAAGGCAGCAGGAGCAAGGCGAGAGAGAGAGGGATGAGGCGCGGCAAGGTGGAGCTGAAGCGGATCGACAACAAGAGCAGCCGGCAGGTGACCTTCGCCAAGCGCCGCAACGGGCTGCTCAAGAAGGCGCACGAGCTGTCGGTGCTCTGCGACGCCGAGGTCGCGCTCATCATCTTCTCCACCCGCGGCCGCCTCTTCGAGTTCTCCACCTCCTCATGGTACGCATCTCTGATTCCGCTCCGATTTGTTTGTTTCAGCCGAAAATCTTCGCTTTTTTTTACTGCACCATAAGATCTTCTCCATGCATGTAGATGTAGCTAGGCCGCAGGCGGACGGCCGCTAGGGGATGGTAGCCTCCCCTCATCTTCTTTTTTGCTGTTTCGGGGAGGGAATGATCTCGCTGTTGCGTCCTTCTTTCCAATCATCAGAGCGCTGGGTGTGAGATGCGTTTCCCCTTTCCTCTTTTGGTGTTCATGCTCCAGATCGACAAATCAGAGCTATATATGTGGAATCAGAGCTACTACTTGCTTTGCCATAGCTAGCGTCTCCAGATCTGGGCAAACACACATATACTAGTAGTACCTTTTCCCATTCCAGAACCCCACAAACTAGTATTTCATTTCTTCTTCTTCTTCTTCTTCTTCTCTGCTGGCCTGTTGCCTGGCTCACAAAAAAATCAGCTAGCTAGCTAGTTATTCTCTTGCATAATTGATTGATTTTATGCATGTTTGATCTGATCTTCCGTCCATGCATTGCGTTGGGGAGTTCTTGGGAGATCTGGCTCCCTATCTCTATCTCTCTGCTGTGTGTGTTGCTCACTGGCCAGGAGGAGATTCTCCTGTTTCATTGGGAGCCAATTCTACTGTTCTATCGAGGCCTCTCACCTCTCTCGCCGTCTTGTCTGGGTGAGTCAGGCCATAGTACGTGCAGCACAGCACGCGGCCAGGAGAGCAAAAGTAACGGAGAAAACGACATGTATGTACTCCATCGGTGTGCTCGTCACTTGGTCAGAACCCATCAAGGTGCTGTCCTATGGCCATGAAGGAGCAGTGCCATGTTCTCCGCATGTTAACCGACGAACAAATTCACCGGCTAGTAGGTAGCAGCAGTGCGTTTTGGCCGTAGACATTTGACAGACAGGTGTACGTACGTACCTGATCGTCGTCCGCTGGCAAGAGCTTAATATCATACTAGTATAGAACTCCGTCGGTAAACAAATATATAAAAATGTTTGGATCACTATATTTCTTTACAGAGGGAGTATTTGGTACCACTCGTGCTTTCGTGTCATTATTATGCCATAATCGCATGCGGCTCTAAGCAAACACCGGCGGACGAGAGGAGGATTTAGGTGCTACTTCTTCCGGTTAAAAATTAGTGTCGTAATTTTAGTTCAAATGGACGGTAGTGTGTGCAGCTTTGTGACTGCAGGAGGAGAAATAATACCACCCCTTCCTTCCTAATTGCACGTGACACGGTGTCTAACATATGTTTTTAACCGTCATTCTTTAATATGCACATGTTATTTGAGAAACAAACGAAGGGAGTGGTAAGAGATTTGGAAGAAAAAAATCATAGCAGAGTTTCATGTTGAGGAAAACATCCTAGTTTTCTTACTAACTTGTTTATCGGCAAACGCAATAAAAACACAGATGTTCACAGGCATAAACACTCACCCTTGTGAATGCACGCACATACCTCTTACCTTTATGGGCATCTCCGACAGATTGAGCCGGTAAACCTTGAGATTGACAAAGTCAATATAAACGTCTCGTAGTCGATGGAAACATTGTTTCCAGAAAAATACAAGCACCCTGCTAAGCTTAAGATCTGAGCCCAAGAGTGTTGGTTCCACCAAAGGAACCTACCATACCTAAACTATGCTTAGTAACAATCTCGTGTGCATTGATTAAAACGATGCCATCACAAATTAGACCAGCTTCGAGGTTAAGTTATGTTAACTGCCATGTATTTCTCGACTACCAACATGTGTAGTGACCAATATCTTAATTTACTATCAAAATAAGCTTAAAATTATTTTATACTAAATCAACGACAATTAATATGAATCGGAGGGAGTATCAAAATTATGTAGAAAAAAGGACATGAATATGCTAATGTAGTATTTAGCTGTCATGATTTCCGGAACCAATGTGCATGGTTTTGCAGATATGACCATTTGCACACGTCATGTTTTTTTTAACATGAATTAGAAGATATAAAAAATTAAGGGTGCACATATCCCCCAAAAAATATATAAAAGGTGGACAAAAAATGGGGGAAATTCTTATGAGGTGTAAATATTAAATCCATTATAATGTTAGTGGTATCATTACCTCTACCCAAAAGGCATCCACATGTGTAGAAATTCTTGTGGTTAAAATCCTATAAAAACGTGCTCCTCCATGCTTCCACGATGATATTACTTCATCCTTGCCATAGAAATCAATCGATTCCTCTTCTCTTTCTTACTGTTACGCGTGAAGGCTTTTGTTGTTGTTGTTGAGAATTTTAGCAAAAGTTTTTTTCCCAGTCATTTGCTGGCTGGCTGTTTCCCCTTTCCTTTGTGTGTTTTCTTTGAGAAATTTAGGAGGCCTTCGTTTTTCTAGGTAGCCCCTCCTTCGTTCCTTACATGTAAGGTGCATTACTTTCGGCACATTGATAAAAGTACAAAATTATAAACAATTGAGGACAAAATTATCTGGCAAATCATTGGTTAGTGGCACGTAAATCAGTTAGTGCAGGAAACAAAGGGACATACGTAGTTGAGAGATACTTTCTTTCTTTTGCTACAAGAAGCACATGCAATTAGGAGAGATATACTTTTCTTTTCTCTAAAGGGCTAAAAATAAAATTAGGAGGAATTAAAACAAATGCATATTATATTGTGGAATTTTATAAGAAAAACAAATACACCTAAGGGAGGGAGGATCTAGCATCTCCGGCGTGTGTTGCTGGATCTTGTGTGATAGGCTGCTCCATTGAGAACCCCGTTGATTCTACTTTCTTCCAGCGAGACCTCCCCCCCTCTCCCCGTCCTGTCTTGTCTGGCCGGGCGCCGTACGCGCACGCGGCCGCAGCAGCTAGGGGAGAGGTGGACGGAAAATTATTCCGAGAGAATGAGATGCATCGATGCGCTCGTCAGGGAGCGGATCCTTGCGTACGTTCTTCTCCTCGGCATGCATGGGAGCGGATCCTCCACCGGCTGGTCGTAGAGCTTTGCCTTTGACAGACGGAAGGTGAAATGAAATGTGTAGCCCAGCGTACCCGTCCAGTACAGGCGAGCTAGAGCAACTCCTACACGCCAGCCCGAACAAACGCGCATCCGCTTTTCATCTGTCGGCTAGATAAAGATGTGCGTCCTTTTTTTATTTGGGTTGGCAGATGCACCCAACAGAAGACATACTTTTTTTGCCGATGTGACTGATACTGACTTAATTAAACATAATTGTACATAAATGACCGGTCAAATGCCGGCCAAAGTTCATTTAACATGACTACAAATTAAAAAAACTATAATAAACGCCAGCTCCACTAGTAGACCGCCTTGTTCTTGCCCTTGTCGTCGTCATCATCGCCGCCGGTGAGGTCGATGAAGACGGGAGGCGGCCCAGCCCAACCGAACGCGGCTTAATATGCCGCCAGGGCAGCCTTCTCCGGCGCCTGCTGCGGCGGCGGCAGTGCGGCGAGGCGGGCGCGCTCCTCCTTCTCCTCCTCTCGCCGTAGCGCCTTCTCCTCGCGGCGCAGCTGCTGCTCCCGGCGCATCTGGTGCTCGGCGTCGGCCCCCTCCTTCGCGATTCAATGCGCCTTCTAACGCTCAAGGTGGGTCGCCTCCTTTTCGGGCGTGGAGGCTAAGTAGCAGGGAGGCGTGCTCACCCACTCGCGGAGCTCGCCGGTCCACGAATAGGACTCGTCGGGCTAAGTGGGGGGCGGCGGTGACCGCTTACGCGTGGGCGTGCTCAGCCTTGGGCTCGACGAGGGGTGGTGCCGGTGATGGTGGCGGCACGAACAAGGGCGCGTGGACGGAGTCCCCCGCCGCGGACAAAGCAATCGCTTGCTCCAGCCCGTCCGAATGGGCGTCCTTCTCGAGCCGGCTCGCGTCCAGCGCGTACTGCAGGGCCTCCTTGAGGGCGGCTTGGTACTCCGCCTCTGCCTCGGCCTACTCATCCTCTGGCAATACCTGTGGGGGCGGCGGGAGAATGTCATGGTAGATGTGGACGCCGTGGAGGCGCTCCTTCTCGTGCTCTAGAGCAAACCAACGCTCCCAGTTGGGAGAGTCTGGCGCGTAGGCACGCATAGCGCGCTGCTCCGGCGTAAGGAGCTCGTGCCCCGGGAAACCTCCTCCGTGTGCGCCCACGCAGACCGCGGCCGCCCCGGAATGGGGTTGCGCTGCGGGTCCAAATGCCAGCCGTGTTACAAGTTCACATCTGGATACGGCAGGGGTTGGTGTTACTCCCAGTGCCACTGCGCCTGGTAGATTGGGATTTACAGCCGCTCTCGCTCCAGCGGTGGCGTGTCGCGTCTAGCTGGCGGAGGTGGAGGAGGGAGCCTTCTAGCTTGCGGAGCCTTCCAGCTGAACCTCCCCTTCCTTCTTCCATTCCCGCTGAAGATGACCATGGTTTGCTATGGTTTGGGGGCATGGCTACAGTTTTCTGGTCGCCGGCGAGGGAGCAAAGGTGGCCAGATGTGGACGGAGGAGTGGATGAGGCCGGCCCCGCTGCACGCGTCCATTAAAAAGGACAGGCACGTCGCCCTTCCACACACTGCCAGGCGGGTCCTCGATAGGTGGCCACATTAATTATGATCGCTTAGGTTGTTGGCCGGCCACCATGTGGGGCCACGGAGGACACCGAGAGAACGCACGGCGCGTCCGTTTCGCGTGCGCACCTTCCCATTTCAGGCGTAAATTTGGATCGAAAATGGTTCCACGCGGACGAGAAGCGAACGGGTTTTGGGAATGGGTTGGCGCGTTGGGTCATTGTTTTTTTCCGCGATGACCCCGTGGACGGATGAATGGGTCGCCTGGTTGGATTTGCTCTTAAGAAAAGTAGCAAACACGTCGAATGCGTACTAGAGCAACTCCAACACACTAACCCATTTTGTTCGCGCGTGTGTCCATTTGGGTCAAATCAAACACAAAATCGGCCCAACGCGTCGATTTAAACGGATGCGTGTTCGCTTTTCGTCTATCTAACGACCCATTCGAGACCTAAATTTGGGCCTCATTTGCATCGGCGCGGACACAAGGCGGAAGCGCGCGACGCTCGCCTACTCCTTCCCCTGGCCCGCTAGTCGGTGGCATATAGGCTAGTCTCTTCCTCACATCGACAACAAGTACCCGGCTGCCCCACCCCGTCGCCGCCGCTGCCCAGTTCCAGTGTCTCGCCAGCCGTCCACACCCACATACCTCTCCCATAGCACACCACCTTCCAACGTTGCCTTCACCACCTCCTCGCCGTCGGGCGACCGCAGCTTCCCGACGTCGCCGCCAGCACCACCTCGCCCTCCCCCTTGCTACTTGTGAGCTGCGTTGGGATTTCCCCGAAGAGGAGAGGATGATGCCGTATAGTAGAGATAGGTATTTTCCTTGGTTATGAAACCAAGGTTATCAATCCAGTAGGAAAACCAAGCAATGACTAGTGAACAGCACCTACACACAAACAACAAATACTTGCAACGTAACGCGAACAATGGGTCTTTAATCCCTTGATGGTTACGAGCAAGGTTAAATTGTATAGTTTTTTATAGATAGATCGGACAAAAATACGAAATAAAATAAATAAAATAAAATTACAGAAATATATTGTTTTAATATATGATAAAAGATAGACCCGGAGGCTATAGTTTCCACAAGAGACTTCTCTTTTGAAAATAACATACGTTGGGTAAACAAATTACTATTGGGCAATTGATAGAAAAGCAAATAACCATGACGATACCCAAGGCACTGATCATACATAGGCATCACGTCCGAAATAAGTAGACTGAAATGATTCTGCATCTACTAATATTGCTTCACACATCGACCGCTATCCAGCATGCATCTAGTGTAAGTTCATGGGAAAACGGAGTAACGCCTTAAGCAAGATAACATGATGTAGACGAGATAAACTCACGTATGAATAAACCATATCTTCTTACTCTTAATAGCAACGATACATACATGTCATGTCCCTTTCTGTCACTGGGATTGAGCACCGTAAGATCGAAACCATTACAAAGCACATCTTCCCATGGCAACATAAATCAATCTAGTTGGCCAAACCAAACCAATAATTCGGAGAAGAAATACGAAGCTATATTAATCATGCATAAAAAAGTTCAGAGAAAACTCAAATAATATTCATGGATAGATCTAATCATAAACTCATAATTCATCGGATCCCAAAAACACACCGCAAAAGGTCAATACATCGAATAGATCTCTAAGAACACCGAAGAGACCATTGTATTGAAGATCAAATAGAGAGAAGAAGCCGTCTACCTACTAACTATGGACCCATAGGTCCGTGGAAAACTACTCACGCGTCATCGGAGAGGGAGCAAGGATGATGTAGAGCCCCTCCGTGAGCGAATCCCCCTTCAGCAGAGTGCTGGAAAAGGCCTCCAGACGGGATCTCGTGGTTCTGAAATTTACGGCGGTGGACAAAGTATTTCGTGGACTCCTCTGTTGGTTTCACGACTTTAGAAAATTTATAGAGGCGGAGTTAGGTCAAACGGAGCATCATGGGCCCCACAAGCCACCAGGGCGCGCCTACCCCCCGGCCGCGCCCTGATGCCTCGTGGGCCCATGCTTCATCATCTAGTCTTCTCCTGAAGCTTGTCGTGTCTCTTTTTGTCCAGAAAAAATCTCCAAAAAGTTTCGTGGTATTTGGATTTCGTTGGTACTGATATTCTGTGAAACCAAAAATAAGCAAAAAACTACAACTGGCACTGGACACTAAGTTAATAGGTTAGTCCCAAAAAATGATACTCCCTCCGTTCCTTGATATAAGGTGTATAGATTTTTGAGAAAAAATCCGAAATATAAGGTGTATTACGTTGCACTACTCGTTTGGATTTTTTTTAGGGATTTGATTACATTTTCTTGTACAAGGAAAGCTCCTCTATTTTCTCATGTCAATTAGTCAGGTGTAATCTCCCCCAAAACTTGTGAAATTTTCCCTCCACGTGCGTTCTTTAATTTCCGTGCCAAAAACTATACACCCTATATTTAGGAACGTAGGGAGTATATAATTGCTTGAAAGATTATATAAAACATGCAAGATTGATAATATAATAAAATAGAACAATAAAAAATCATAGATACGTTAG